>NW_006786248.1:808376-901185 GCF_000442215.2 Lipotes vexillifer
ACATCCAAATGCAGAGATAACACACAAAATCTCTCCAAAAAGGAAGGCCAAATATTGGCCATGTACACTCCAGCAATCACTGTAGCTTCCTTCCAATGGTCTGGGCAGCCGGAGCGAGTAATGGTGAAATGCAGGTAACTTCCTCAATCAGAGCCAAACACCAGCTGGAGAATCAATCACCCAGAGGATCCATCAGTAGAGGAGGTATGGATCTATCCTGTTGTGTAGCTGAGTGAGGGTGGCCAGATCAACACCTTCTGCCAGAGCCTCTGGGGGTGACAGTGACCACTGGCAACTAACACTGTGCAAGTACCACCTTCATTTCAGGCTGGATGCTAAGAACTTGCCCTCACAATGACTCACTGTTATATATTGTTACTGGTGGGTGAAGGGAGAGAACTCATATTCAAAGATTCAGTACTTTTTCCAAAAATTAATGGCTAGTCAGTTTTTGGATTTAGGATTTATGCCAGAGATATCTGACATCAAAAGGCAGGAGAAATTTATATGCACAAACACATGCACACAAGCTATTCATATTATTCTACTTTAACCTTCAGGTTATCCAAGTTAATAAAAAATGTATTACCAGTAATATTGTTACTGACCCAGGTTCTTGGACTCTTCAATCAATAGAAATTGATAATGGGCCAGATGAGAAATTCAGGCAAGGCTTTATTGGTACTCAATGAAGCATGAGAAAACAAGTAACAGTTTCCTTTGCTCACTCCCTGTGAAGGGTGGGGAAGTGGTCCCTTAAATGGGGTGAGGAATGGGGCAGATCCATGGATTGGGCTGGAGGGATGGCTTAGGTGGTCTGCTCACCCCCTTGGTGGTACCCTGTGCAGGGATCATGCACAGTACCTTGATTTTCTCCTGATATCTCAGAAGTGGCAATTGGGTTTCTGGTCTTTTTGTATCTTATTGTTCATAATTTGCCCCAAGTGCACATTCATGCAGTTATTTTTAGTCCCTCATAGTTTCTTTGTATTTTGTTGTGCAAGGAGATGTTTGTCCAGGTACAAGCACTGTAGCAAAAGGTACCAGGTCCCAGGTCTCAGGTCTCAGGTCCTAGGTCCCAGCCTGTCTTAATATTACACCTCCCACCTCATTTAAAGACAGTGGAATTTAGTAACTTTTTATTCAGAATGTATATTGTCCCTGTAATTTCCTATTTCTTTACGGAGAAATTGTTTTCTAGATTTCATTCATTTCAACATATTCTAATATTATCCTTATCATGGAGTCAATCCATGATGATCTCCAAAAGAACTTCACTAAATCTATTAGTTGGATGATTGGGGGCAAGTTATTTTAAGCTCCTATATATTTTTGAGGTTCTGGCCTTGCATATCCACAAGGCTACATTTCAGATCTAAAAGTTTCTTAAGTCTAAATTATTAAAAATCCATCAAATATGCAATAAAAGATAGAAATGTGAGATATTAACTACTAATTTTTTCAAAGATTACTTCAGTTTATAGTGCCAAACAGAAGATATGAATCCTGACACACTGCTCTGTAAAATAAAGCAAAATATTCAAGCCTTCTTGCTGTACTTGTTTTTACCAAAAACAAAACCAAAAAAGTCGCTTAATCACCTACTAGAAAATTCTTTTCCATGACTGTTGCCCCTATTTTAGGAACCTAAGGCATTATTTAGTGTAGTACTAACAAGCCCCAAATTACCATGACTCAGTGCAATAAAAAAATTTCTAGACGTAACAATGCAATGTATGTGTTGGTGGTTGGCAAGTGACTGCCACACAGTGAAAGTCAGGGGCCACTCTCATGCCATCTTGTGGCTCTGGCCCCTCCTGCAAGGCCTGGGAATCCTCTCCATTCAGGTGTGGATGAGCCATGGGGAAGAGAAGCCTGGGCTGCAGCCCCAGAGAGGGGCTATGGCCATTTCCATTGAGTTTGTGTCCTCACTTCCTCCCTAACCCTGAATATATTAGCATTGTTTTCAATTGTATTGCCATGGTTACAAGCAAGACTGAGCTATTCCCCAATTTATTGACTAATCAGAACTCCTCCTCTCTCAATCCCCTTTCCCTGTGTTTTTTTCCCAGGGAGCTAAGCTGCTAAGGTTTTTTCCCTTGTATATAGTAAGGATAGTCACATTTTCCTATCAAACATTTTCTTCCTGTCTGTGGTTCATCGCTAGACATTATGTATGGTCCTTTTCATCCCACACATATTTTCAATTATTAAGATTTTTCTTTTTTAATCACACAGACATTTGAAATTCTTAGAGATTAAGAATCTCCACCCTTCCCTGACTTTTGCTTAGGGTGACGCTGGCCCTTTATCCTCCCTATGGTCCGCCTATTACTTTCATAGCAGCATTTCTTCGTGTTCACTGAGAGAAATTCCAGAACATACCAGTTATACAAAAATTTAAAAATAGAGTTGCTTGGTCATAAGCAGGTTCAGGAAATCATGACAACTTGCCTCCCTGATCAAGTTTTATGAGTTTCCAAGAGCTTCCTTTTTCCCACATACTTGCCAGCTTTTGACATTTCACACTTGCTTTTTGGCCTAATGCTATCCTGGAGCCAGTGAGGTTTGAGATTTTTTTCAGATGCATTTTAGCCTTGGGGTTCCTCTCCAAGTGGCCTTTTCACAAGTTCTCACTTTTATATTGCAGTATTTGTCTTCCTATAAATCATATGTAGTTTCCTTCTATATGGGACACCAATCTCTTAGGTGGGGTGTACATGTTTATAAGTGCAAAATTCCACTTAAAATCCCTATGACCTTAAACATCATGATTGTAAAAATCTGATCTAATAAAAGTTACCCTCAGCGTCAAACCCGGGAAACTGAGACCTGGGAGCCAGGCTCACAACCTGTTTTGTGTGTTACTCAAGCCATTCTTTTCTCAAATCTCACTGCGGAGCCTTCTAACACAGCTTTTTAGAAATTTAGGTCATAGGCTCCCGGGCTGGGTGTGCAAGGCCGGGGGGGAGGCTCCCCGGGCGGGGTGGGTGGGGGTCGAGAGCGGCCTCCCGGGGACTGAGTGTGCAGGATCGGCTCCCCGAGGCGGGGTGTGAGGGGTCTCGGCAGGCCGTAGGCCCCCGCGCCGGGTTCCAGGCTCAGGGCGCAGAAAAGCAGCACAGCCCAGACCAGACCAGTTAGTCCCGAGCGCCAAAGATCTGCGCAACCGCAGAAGGCCGCTTAGACTCGAAGGCGGGACAGAGCAACGAAAGCGGAAGCAGATGAGAATGATTCAATTGACTTGCACTTTAAGACTGAACTATCGGTTCCCACATGGTCTAGCGGTGAGGATTCCTGGTTTTCACCCAGGCGGCCCGGGTTCGACTCCCGGTGTGGGAAAAAAAAGAAGCTTTTAGAATCCTCAAGAAATTCACCATTGAGTGAATTTAGATACGTCTTAGGAAAAAGACTAAATATAATTGTTGAAAGCTGGAATTCATTGGGGGGCGGGTGTGAGCTTGAAGACCCACGCTACCACCCTGTAATTCGTAAAACCAGGACGTCCCGCTTGTGTAAACAGTATTGTTATTTTTGCCCTTGATATAATTCATTTAAAATATCACAATAAATTATAATATTTATTAGTCAAACTCTATTAGACAAAGGAATTCTCTTTTATATTCTTCCCAGAGTTATGATGACATTATATAGCTTATAAATGACATTATAATATTGTGTAAGTTTAAGGTGTACAACATGATGACTTGATACACATATATTGTGAAATGATTACCACAATAGGGTTAGTTAACACTTCCATCACCTCACTTAATTACATAATTAGCATTTCTTTTACACAGGGAATTCTAATGGGCCGGCCAATTCACTGCTTTCTGCCTCCCACTGTTTCTGGCAGGAGGATAGAGAGCTAGTGAGAAAGAGGTGAGAAAGAGCCTGGAAGAGTCGCCCCAGGAGCAGTTGATGTTTGAGGACACGGGGGAGGGAAGCAAGAATCTTCCTGAAGCAGGAATCACTAGGCTG
Organism: Lipotes vexillifer; assembly: GCF_000442215.2. Lineage (NCBI taxonomy): Eukaryota > Metazoa > Chordata > Mammalia > Artiodactyla > Lipotidae > Lipotes > Lipotes vexillifer. Next base: position 812,358 of record NW_006786248.1, read on the forward strand.
GAGACAAAGAAATTAAGAGGTCTCCAAATAGAAATACAGCTTTAACAGAGGTTTGCACAGGGATGTAGACAGTGAGGGAAGATCCATTCACCTAACCAGCTTCCACAGAACATGACATGGGTTAATGAGGCATGGAATCAGCTTCCGGATAGAATCACACACATGGTTAGGTTGAGGTAAGCACTCCTTGCAAATTCAAATTTTCAGAAGTGGAAAGGGCCGTGAAACCTTCCCAGCTTCTAAGCCATTTCCAGGATGGGAATAAAATCTTCCTTTCTATGCATACAAAACCAAGCAGGACCCTATGGTGCCCTCCCAGGTACAAAAACCTTTCCATGTCTGGTTTCTTATTTTCAGAATAAAGGCTTCAGCCTCCTAGATCTTCCAGAATACTAAAGAGCAGATTCAAACAGTTACTAACCAGGGAAGTAAGGGAATGAAGAAACATGTGCCTTTTGCACAGGTCAAGTAGATGTGTTAATAATTAGTCGTATGACAGGACAACTTCTGCATCTTGCAAGTCTTTGTTGGTGGCACTAACCTCCCTAATTCTCCCTAGGATGCAGCATCACTTTTGGTTTACTACCTTTGTAAGAAGGGGAACGTCCAGGGGCTACCTTTTTGTCTTTTCTGACCACAGTAGCCCCCACTCCAAGATTCAGGGGGCAATATGATAGTGTCATTTGTCAAGTAGGAGATTTGAATTATACATAACAGAATCAGGTACGTTCACACCCACTGGAACCACTTTGAGATAAACTTTTTATTCCAAGCTCCAGTGAACCACACAAAAGTACTGGAGGAGAAGAAAAAACAAATAACAACAACAACATTAATACTAATAATTCGGAGCTGCCTAACTGAAACTGTGCACCTCAGATTGGGACTTGAACCCACGTGGTGGGACTTGAACCCAGCCTAAACCCAGATTGGGACTTGAACCCAAGGCCTTTTAATTAGATTCACTCACCTGGTGTCTGGACTTACTGAGGCTCAGGTTCCATGTGTCTCAGCACAGAAGGAATTCAGCGAGAGGCAAAGTGATAGGCGAGAAGTAGATCTATTAATATAGGACGCTTGTGAGAGATGCAAGTTGGCAGGCGAGGGGGCTCTGCCCCGAGGATTAAGTGGGCTACATTTTTATAATCAAAAGAAAGTGGGGAAGGGGGAAAAGACTGCCTTCTTCACTCTTCGAGTAGACATACATCACTCACTCCTCCTTCGTGTGGGGCAGGAGAATGTCTGACCCTATGAGGTCAAACTAGGTCGGTCGTAGCACTTATTCAAATCAGCAGAAGGGTGGTAACATTTTTTTTTCTTTCACTTAATGACCTGGGGGCATATCTCATGCTTTACAGTTAAGTAAGGCTGCTTCAGTCCTCGAAGTTCATAGCTTTCTTGAGCAATCATTAACTTAACAGTGGTCTCCCAAAGTTCCCTAGGTTTCCCTCTCTATCTATAATCCCCTACTGGGATGTCTACAACTACCTGTATAACCTTCCTATTCCATCCCTATCACAACTGCAGGAAGGGATGAGTGTCAAATCAAAGCCAGTAAGTCAACAGAATAAATGCCCATAGGTCCTCTGGGGGAAGGGTTGGACACGTATGTACAGCTTATTCTTGCGGCAGTGCCGCAGGGTCCTTCCTCAGGTGGACTCAGTCCATCCTTCCTTCAGTGGAAAGAGACTGGGAACTGACTTGGCTCTTGGTACTGGACCACAGGTAGTACAGTCCATTGCAGTGACTCAAGCCAAGTTTCTGGCCACCAAACCTAGAGTTTCTTAATTGTACACATCAAATAATACTCCAGTAGACAGCCCATTGATTTCATTCCTAGGACACCACTGCCAAAGATTCCTGTTGCTCCAGCACTGCTTCAGTAACTGAGGTCACCTTTTTCCTGGTGTGTCTGCTTCTTGGACTCTTGCGCTCTGGGATTCCAAGATTCCCATTGAATCAGGAACCCAAGTGGCTTTTCTCAGGGGCCCTGGCTTGTGGAAGACTCCTACCAAAGGGTTTTCAAGGAGCTGGTGCTCTCTTTACCAACGTATTTCTCAATCCTTTAACCAAGGAAACATTTTCTGGACCTCTCTAGGGGACACAGTGGATGGGCAGGTGTGTGTTCACATTTGATAAATCCCACTCCAACATGACAATTTACCTAATGCCCTAAAGATGTTAATCTACACTCTACTGTGGTTGTATGGTTTTACAACCTCAATGGAGGCAGGCCACTGCTGGTTCAGGTTTCAGTCAACTAACCAAGCAAACTTGGACTTATAGACATTCCCAGATTCTCAAACTATACCTATATGACATAGATCCATATCAACAAGTTTGACCCCCAATATTATCTTCTGCCTCCTTGGTCTAGCAATCTTAGGATCCATTCCCACACATATTCCTTACCTTTTTTCTAATATAAATTGGCATAATCTTACAATTATTTCAATGTCTAAAATATCTCATGCTGAATCATACCTGACCTCCTGGGCCAGGCTGAGACTGAATTCCAGTTTGGGGTCTGGAAGCTTTGAAGGGTGGTGAGGGTGGACCTGGTGTAGAATTGGCATCCCCTTGCAAGGTGACTTTAATGGGTAAGGTCCATATTGAGTCCCTTGGTGCAAAATGTGGTCTGTGAACCAGCAGCATTGGCTTCCTCTGGGAGCTTTCTAGAAATGCAGAATTTCAGGCCACACCCAAGACCTACTGAGTCAAAACGTGCATATTAACAAGGTACTCGGGTGAATCTTATGCACATTAAAGTCTTAAAAACACTGATTGAGTCTTCAAGCAGGGGAAGCCTGGCTTCCTTCAGACAATGGGAGAGACTATTTCCACTGGCAAGAAAAACCTCAGAGAAATTTGGGCTTTATAATTCTCTGTTCATCTGAGCCAAATCAAATATCCCCACTCCATGCATTGGGGTTCCATTCTCTCTTAATCACTACCTTGAGTTTCACTTAAGTGATATGAAGAGGCTATGAATCTAACTTACGTTGTAATTCTGCAACTTGCAGAATCAAATTATGGGCATGATTTTCAGCTGTACCTCTTATTACTTATTTCTATAAAAGATAATGGGTTGCCTGAGGACCACAGTAACAGATCTCTAGTCCTCTGACCATATCTTGAGTTGAGAGTTTAAAGCCTTCAGTAACTCATTTTCTTTATGTAACTCTCCAGTGCAATCAGAAATAGCCATCCCACCATCACTGCAGTTGATTGAATACCTTACCTTCAATAGACCTATTATTCCAGGTAATGCCAGGTTATAATTTAAGTAAATATGTTATTACTGCATATATGAACTACCAGCATTTCATTTTCAAGTGATAATGAGGTCATTACTGTGTTTATGCCCAGGGAAAGATAATCTATCTCAAATTTTCATCTTTGAGTGTCTGTTTCCTGAAAGCACTGTTGGCTACAAAAACTATGTATGTGGATGTCTAGCTCAACAGTAGAATACACTTCAGGAATTTCTAATAGATGAAGGGATAGAGGAGCAAAGAGGAAGGAGGTGGCATTAGCAGACTTAGGAGCATCTTACTGCTGACGTTTTGGAGTCTGAAGATAATACAGCCAGAACTACCTAGGCTGCTAAGTCTGCAGTCACTCAGCCAATTGCAGTGGCCAGTATTGAAGCATGTACTTATTTACAACACTGCCTCAGCTGCTGGTACTATGGAAGTGCATGGACAGCTCCTGTTACCTCTGTTGGAAATGCCAAAGACACTGGAGCCTGGGGTCAGTCACTGTTCCCGAAAAGAGAAAAAGAAAAATTACCCCTTCCTCCTACCTTCCAAACTCCTGTCAGTATCTCCAAGTGACTGAACCTAATCAGAATCCAGCTGGCCAGGCAAACTGGAATATTCATAGGTTTATAGCCCCCTGCAATACAGAGCAGAAGAAACAAGCCCAGAATTTACCATACTTAGCTTTACTGGATTTTTATCTGACAATCTTCTCTGAAGCTAGAGGTTTTGATCTTGAGCTTACATAACAAAATACCCCCAATACCTACTTGCTTAGAAACAACCGTATTACTTTGCTCATGATTCAGGAAGGGCTGAGCAATGTGGCTTTCCTGTTTCACATGACACCTACCAGTCACTCACTTGGCTGGATTCAGCTGGTTGCTGGGCTGGGCTGAGGTCAGGACTTCACCATGTGGCATCTTTCTCCATGGCTTCTATACATGCTGTGAGCTTCTTGTGCATGGTGATCTCAAGGTGGTTTCACTTTTTACATGGTGGCTGGTTTCCTAAAGGAAAGATCAGGAATGACCACTCCTCCTAAAAGCTAAGTGAAGAACTGGCTTAGGGTCACTTCTGCTATATTCTGTTGGTCAATGCAGTCCCAGACCAGATCAGATTCAAGGGAGCAGAGAAACAGATGTTCTCCCTCAGCGGAGGAGAAGCACAAGCTTACGCAGGGAAAAGGCATGATGTGTGACATCTATGAAGGTGTTGGTCTTGTTTTCAAGTTTCATCCAAGCCTAGCCCAGAATTTCTCAGGATTGTCTCCCACTGTCCTCTCTCTAGGCTCTGATCTCCTTTCCCACTTTGAGTGCCTGTGCAGATAAGAACAATGACTCTACCTGCCACCTCATTAAAGGATACTCCATTTTTGTTGATAAAGCAAAATGCTTATAAAAAACACAAAAGCAGTCGACATTTTATAGAAGCCTGCTTTATTAAAAGGCATGAGTTCTTCTTATTGCTTTCAGAGGGAGGAGCAAAACAACTGAAATTATCTTGTGGCATATGACTTAATGTGGGGTAGAATTGACAGTGACCCATTTTCCTAATATTTGCATAAACCGCAAAAACCCTAGTTTCTCACCAGCTGGTTTACTCTCACTGTATTTCACACTTTCCCTTATAGGGTTATACTTGTTTCACTCTGTTTTGTTTGTTTGTTAATAAAAATAAATCATTCATGATAATGTATTAATAAATCTTATGAATTATTTCAAAAGGGTGTTAAAAACAAGACAAACAAGACCCAACATGGAGTTGCATCTACTAAGCTCCCACCTCACCAAACTGAGACTTAATTACAGTTTCTGCTCTCTCAGGAGTAGAATCTTAAACCAGTCAACAAAGAATCACCTGATCAGCACCAGTGAAGTCATCTGCTTGATAGACCCCTGTCATTCTCCTAAGGAAAGTAAACTTGCAATAACCAATCTGCTTTTCTGCCTAGTATTACTTCTTTGTCCCACCCCTTTTTGCCTATAAAAGTTTTCTTAATGTTGTGCAATTTCTCAGAGCTCCTTTCTATCTGCTAGATTGAATGCTGCCCAATTCATGAATCGTCAAATAGAGCCAATGAGAGCTTTAAAACTGATTCAGTTGAATTTTGTTTTTCAAAAGGGGTTAATACTATATTCACATTAAGATATAAATAAATATACAGTAAATATAGAGTAAGTCTCCTATATACGAACCTTCAAGTTTCGAACTTTCAAAGATGTGAACGTGCGTTTGCATGTCCAATCACGTAAGTTAGTTCACATGAAATTGCAGCTTGCCCTCCATCTCCTATTGTTGACAATCCTTCAGCTCTACCATCTCTCACCACCCCTCCCTCCTCCAGTCAGTAACTCTTCTTCCCTGTTCACTCAATGCCAGCCCCTGTATGCCAGCTTTGGTATTGCACTACTGTACTTTTCAAGATACTGTACTGTAAGATTTAAAATGTTTATTTTTTTGTGTTTGCTTTTTATGTATCATTTGTGAGAAAAGTATTATAAACCAATTACAGTACAGTACTATACAGTCGATTGTGTTATTTGGGTACCTAGGCTAACTCTGTTGGACTTACGAACAAATTGGACTTATGAACATGCTCTTCGAACAGAACTCATTCATATGTATGGGACTAACTGTACTAAGCAAGAGAGGATGCAAAAGCATAAACGTGTCCTGAGGGTTAAATTTTATTCCAAACTCCATGCTTTGGACTTTGATGACACAGGAGCTAAGCCCTGGGAGCACAGCCTCTATTGTAGACAGGGTCAAGCAGATGTGGGGATCTTGGGGAGCACATTCTGAGCCCTTCAGTGAGCCCCAGAGACAGTTATCAAGCTCATGGGGCTAAACATCCACCCCAATGCCTATGGGAATGTAAGGCTAAAAGCTCATCCTAGAAGCATATAATGACTCTGTTCTAAGTGGTCCAAACAGCTAGGTGTTGTAGACAGCCCAGAGAAGATGACCCAGTTCTTACTCTTTAAGGATGTTTTTGTAAGGAGTGTATGTTAGAGATAAAGTGTTAAATGTCCATAATGTGCCCATTGACTCCAGGTTCACCCACATAGGAAAACCTGAGAGTGTCTTTCTCACTTATTTTCACTCATAATCTACATCTACTCAATTGTGATGTTCCCTTGAGCTGACCTTCTAAAGAGATCCCAGTGGTCCCCTGCTCCCCTTCCTCACTACCATGGCCTTAGTCCTGTGCCCCAAACCTCCCACCTAAAGGATCATCAGCCTCCCATTGGCTTTCGCAAGCATTCAGTAGGGGGACATTGGGATCAGAATGACATCAAGTGGCAGCCCCTGACACATCCTCCATGACTTTCCACTTTCTGTATCTATGATGACATCATGGAAGAAACCATGACTCTTTACTGACTCAGTGTGCACTTTATCTCCTACAACTAAAAAGACCAAATGTGGTGGCCCAGAAGGAGGCTTCCAAATGAGGACACCCAAGCTAGGAAAGCAAATATGCCCAAGAACACGGTTAGAGGGAGCAGCGTGCTTACTGCAGCTCCCAGAGACTGCCAAGCCTGCCTGTCCCAGTCTGTGTGGGGAGGGCAGCTTTCTCCTGAGGCCTCCAGGCAAAGGCTTGGGCTTGCCTGTGGTGGAGCCTGATAAACCACACATGTTTTTGGCCTGGAGCCAGATCACCCCTTGATTTTTTTTCAGGACTCAGTTGAGAAACATGGGCTACCCTGTCCTGGATCTCAATAGGTTAGACTTTGAGGGGCTGTGACAAGATTGGTTCATTAGTCTGAGTCAACAGCCAACCAATGCCAAAATTGAGGTTATTCCATGCAGATGACCAGGCCTGCCTGACAGATTGGAGTGTTGCTGAGCAAAGGCTGGTGTGCCCAGGACACAGAAAACCCAGCTGCAAACTTCTGACAGCAGAAGTTTGCAGCAAAGTAAAGGTTTATTACAGGGTTCCAAGCATGGGAGTGGGAGAAAACCTCATATTCACCCCAACTTGGCCTTTGAGGTGCAGGTGTTTTTAAAGGAAAGAACAAAGAGTCTGGAACTAATCATTGCCTTGAGACATTTGTGACATTTCTTGGTCATAGTTTCTGGGGTCAGGATGTTTCCAGTTTCTGATTCTTTGGCCAGGTGGTCCATGGTTGGGAGTGGGGAGGGTGGTTCCTGTGAGATCATCTTGCCCTTGAGAAACAACCTGAGTTGTACATTAATGATGTTATTGACAACAGCAATCTGAGTCATCTGACTCTGGTTGATTAGCCTTCAGTTAGCCCAGTATTGAGGTCTGAGGGGACAAGAAAGGGATTGAGGTCAGGGAAGAACAGCAAGGGAATACCATTTTGGATAGAGAGATAATCATAAACTCAGCAAGGGAACTCAATTTTAGGGGGACTCGGTTTCAAAAGTAGCCATGAGTTCCAACTGTCACCAAGCCAGGGGTAAAGGTCTCATAGCCCATTAAGGTCTACTTCAGAAAGTCAGTCCTCCTTAAGTTTCTGAATGAATCTCCAACCTGGCCCCTGGCATCAATTCAGGCATCTCACAGTTCTGTCCAGGAAGTTGAAGTTGATCTGAATACCTGAACATTTTCCAGGTCTGGGTGGCTTGACAGGCAGGATACACACACAAGGAGTACAGTCCAAGTTATCCAGGGAGGAAAAGGAGTGGAGAGGGTGGTGCAGTGGGCCAGGTGAACAGCTGTTTCCTGGCTGCTGGGACCCCCAGGTGGGCTACAGATGCAGGACTGAGCTGAGCTCACTTCCCTGCAGGGGAGGGTGTGGTGCCTGGGAGGCTGTGGCTGCTTCTTGCCTTCAGTTGTCCTGGCAGGGCAGCCGTCAGGCCCTCTGAACGAGGAAGGGGACTTGTCCCACACTGTGTCACTCTCCCTTGCAAGCTTTAGCAAGATTACCTCCGGAGGGCATCTACATCTTCTAAGTTCCAACAGCTTGCTCCAAGGGTGTTTACGGGCACCAGAGACCTGCTTAGAGTCACTAGGCTCACAAGTGTTACCAAACTCAGGTCTGGCTGCTGGCCACCCTAAAGCCAATACTCGAGAGGCCAGTGTTGGTAGAAAGGAAGGGTTGCTTTCAGGAGGCCAGCAACCAGGGGCAAGAGGTGGATTCATGTCTAAAGGCCGACTCCCCCCTGCCAATCAGTGGGCAAGAGCTTTTAAAGGTGAGTTTAAGGGGTGTATAGGAGGAGGGAAGGGGCTACATGCAGAAACAGCACGGTCAGCTCTGACAGTCATCTTAAAATTAGTCATGAAGTGGTCTGATGAGAATCGTCTTGATTGTTTTAAGTACAGTTAATCTTGAGTTCCAGGGTCGATTTGTTCCCATTTCCTTGGGGCCAGTTCTTAGAATTGTGGCAGCTTATGTCATGGCTACAGTCTGGTCATCATGTAGTTAACTTCTTTCACCTGGCGCGGGCTTCAATATCTGCAAAACAGCTCAAAGGATATGGCTCAGAACATTATCTATAGCCCTTGAGGGGGAACTAAATGTCCTTGACTTTGCTTAATGACTAAACTATTATTATTTATTTGGTCCTGTTTGACCACTTTCTTTTGCTTCTGATTTTTTTTTAAACTTCTCTAATTAAACTTATTCTTTGACTAAAGTTTTTCTTCAGACAAAAGACAGGCTGAGGACATAGTGGAGAGGGGGGGAATCTGTCCTGGGAAGGCCCCACAGGGTCCTGCTCCATTTCACAAGGACCCCTCCCTCCCCTTGATCACAGCTGGTCCCATTGACTAGGTTTCATAAGCAGTGGTTCAAGAACTGTTTCCCCAGCCTTCTCTGACCCCCCTCCATGGCACCTCTGATCCTACCCCTTGGTGGAGCTCAGCCATGGAGTCAGGGGCTAAAGAGATGGATCAATGTTCCCTCTGAAAACCAAAAAGCTTACATGAACAATCCACTGGCAGCCTCCAAGAATGCCTCACAGAATCTGCTAGCTTTTCCTAAACCCCATTGGCAATGTGCTGTTAGACCTTCAGGTTCTTGCAAGTGATCCACTAGCATTCCTCCAAACTGTCTCACAGACTCCAGGCTTTTGACAGTTCCAGAATGGCAGTGACGTCTCTGCTCACTGTAGCAGTGTGTCAGGAGTTCAGCTGAGCTGACTCATTTTCTGGACCTGTAGTCTAGAAACGAAAAGAGAGAAATGGAGATAGAGGTGATAGGAACCGGTTCTATGTCTAATTCAAAAAACTCCCCCCATAATCTGAACATTGTCGATTTTTTTTCCTCTAACACATCTAGGCAAGATACTCCTGTCAGTGATGGCAGCTATGATGAGGGGATGAGGGGGTATGAGGGCATGTTGGAATATCCAGGAAAGTGTACCTGAAAATATCGCCAGCCCCTTTGATCATGCCCTCTGCAGAGGACAAAATCTCCTCCCTCGGGAATCACTACCATTGAGAGTTGCCTGCCCTATTGTCAAGTCATGGATCGTTAACTTGTGTGGGAGTAATGGCTGAGAGGAGGGGGGAGGAGTTGAATGGGGCAAAGACAGGGGCAGCAGCAGCCCACTCATCCTGTGGTTGGCATCCCACCCCCTGAGGGTGCGCAACCCAGGGCCCTGCTGATCCCACTTGCACCTCACTTGATCTCTTTGGTTGTAGGAGATAAAAGTGCACACGGAGTCTGTAAGGAGTCATGGTTTCTGCTATGTTGTCTCTATTCGAGGCGTCATCATAGATACAGAAGTGGAAAGTCATAGAGGATGTGTCAGGGCTGCCACCTGATGCCATTCCAGTCCCAATATCCCCTACTGAATGCTTGTGAAAGCCAGTGGAAGGCTGATGATCTTTCAGGTGGGAGGATTTGGGCTCAAGACCAAGGCCATGGTAGTGAGGAAGAGGAGCAGGGGACCACTGGGGTCTCTTTAGAAGGTCAGCTCAAGGGAACATCCCAATTGTGTTGGGAAGGGGCACATTCCCCCCTCCACCTCTCTGGTGTTCTTGTGACTGGACTAATAAAATTGACACAAGACAGATTAACAAGAGAGAGAGAAACATTTTAATTCATGCATGTGGAGGTCTCATAGAAATGGGACCTAAGAAGTGGAGAATGCAGGCAGCTTTTACACTTTTCAGAAAAAGAAACAATAAATTTGTGAGGAACTGACAGGGCAGAGAAATCTGGCCTTGAGTGCTTAATTAGTGAAGAATCTAAACAGAGTTTGGGCTTAGGGTAGTAAATTAAAGAAGTAACAAAGTTTGTCTATATAGGCTTCTCAGCCCGAATTCCTCAGCTCTGGCTAAAAGGGTGCCCTTTTACCTCCAGATGCAGACAGGGCACCTTTCACATGAGTGATTTATTTCCTTCTCTCAGTGAGACAGAAAGGAGGGTCAGAGTGTATCTCTTGCACTGGTCATTTCTTAAGTAATTTTAATTCAAAATAATCAATATGCTATTGAGACACATTTTGGGGCTGCCTACCCAGGGCCCCAACAATTGGTTAGATATTGATTAGGAGTGAAAAGTGTTCCTATTGGTCCTATATAGGAAATTATGAGGCAGGATGTGGCACAGTGCCTCTGCTGAGACCTCTTCATGGGAGAGAAGGCAGAGGGGAGGCTTGAAACACTTTTCTCCAACTCAGGGTCCAGTGCTTTTCCAACCCTGGCCCTTCTTTCTCTCTCACCTCCAAGCCCATTCTTTTTCAGTGCTCCCCTAGCAGTGAGATGATCACACCTGTTCTACACGTCTGTGCTGACCCTTAGCTGGCTTGCCAGTCCAGAAGGGAAAATGGGAAATGGGGAAGCTGCACTTTTCTCTGGCTTCACCACTTGCTTACAGGATCACAGCGGATGATTAAAGCCTTAAGCGTTACTTTCCTCGTGACTTGACTTAACCAGCTGCTCTGACACCTGGCAGCTCAGCTCTCTCCAGCCCAGCTGAGCTCCTGACAAGGAAAACGTACCAGTGCAAGCCAGCCAGGCTGCACCCAATACGGCCTGCGACCCCTGGAAACTGACCCAGGAGATCCACATGGCAGGCAGTGGTCCAGCCGGAGAACTGATAAGGGAACAAAACACCTGATGCTGAAAACTCAGCCTCTGTGCACTGATGCTGAATCGAATCTCAGAGACAGAATTTTGGGTGAAGTAGAAAAGAGTAGCTTTATTGTTTTGCCAGGCAAAGGGGGATACAGTGGGTTCATGCTTCTCATAACTGTGTGTCCCAACCTGGGAGAATTTGATGAGGAGTTTTACAGCAATGGTTCAAGGGCAGAGTTGCTGATATGAATCAGGGTAGAGCTGAAGCAAAAAGAACTACAAATCTGCAGCCTGTGGAAGAAAAACCACATTCACAGAAAGATAGACAAAACAAAAAGGCAGAGGATTTTGTACCAGATGAAGAAACAAGATAAAACCCCAGAAAAACAACTAAATGAAGTGGAGGGCTTCCCTGGTGGTGCAGTGGTTGAGAGTCTGCCTGCCGATGCAGGGGACGCAGGTTCGTGCCCCGGTCTGGGAAGATCCCACATGCTGCGGCGCAGCTGGGCCCGTGAGCCATGGCTGCTGAGCCTGCACATCCGGAGCCTGTGCTCCACAACGGGAGAGGCCACAGCAGTGAGAGGCCCACGTACCGCAATAACAAAAACAAAAACAAAAGACAGAGGTGAACTATACAATAACTGAAATGAAAAATACACTAGAAAGAATCAATAGCAGAGACGAGGGGAAGATGGTGGAAGAGTAAGACGCAGAGATCACCTTCCTCCCCACAGATACACCAGAAATACATCTACACGTGGAACAACTCCTACAGAACACCTACTGAACGCTGGCAGAAGACCTCAGACCTCCCAAAAGGCAAGAGACCCCCCCACGTACCTGGGTAGGGAAAAAGAGAAAAGAATAAAGAGAGACAAAAAGATAGGGACGGGACCTGCACCAGTGGGAGGGAGCTGTGAAGGAGGAAAGGTTTCCACACACTAGGAAGCCCCTTCACGGGTTGAGACTGCGGATGGCGGAGGTGGGGAGCTTCGGAGCCGCAGAGGAGAGCACAGCAACAGGGGTGTGGAGGGCAAAGCGGGGAGATTCCCCCACAGAGGATTGCTGCCGACCGGCACTCACCAGCCCCAGAGGCTTGTCTGCTCACCCGCCAGGGCGGGCGGGTCTGTGAGCTGAGGCTCGGGCTTTGGTCAGAGCACAGGGACAGGACTGGGGTTGGCAGCATAAACACAGCCTGAAGGGGTTAGTGCCCCACGGCTAGCCTGGAGGGAGTCCAGGAAAAGGTCTGGAGCTGCTGAAGAGGCAAGAGACTTTTTCATCCCTCTTTGTTTCCTGGCGCGCAAGGAGAGGGGATTAAGAACGCTGCTTAAAGGAGCTCCAGAGACAGGCGCGAGCCATGGCTAAAAGCGCAGACCCCAAAGATGGGCATAAGACGCTAAGGCTGCTGCTGCCACCACCAAGAAGCCTGTGTGCGAGAACAAGTCACTATCCACACCGACCTTCCGGGGAGCCTGTGCAGCCCGCCACTGCCAAGTTCCCGAGATCCAGGGACAACTTCCCCGGGAGAACGCACGGCAAGCCTCAGGCTGGTACAATGTCACGCCGGCCTCTGCCGCTGCAGGCTCGCCCCGCACTCCGTGCCCCTCCCTCCCCCCGGCCTGAGTGAGCCAGAGCCTCTGAATCAGCGGCTTCTTTAACCCCGTCCTGTCTGAGCGAAAAACAGACGCCCTCCGGCGACCTACACGCAGAGGCGGGGCCAAATGCAAAGCTGAGCCCCTGGGAGCCGTGAGAACAAAGAAGAGAAAGGGAAATCTCTCCCAGCAGCCACAGAAGCAGCGGATTAAAGCTCCACAATCAACTTGATGTACCCTGCATCTGTGGAATACATGAATAGACAACGAATCATCCCAAATTGAGGAGGTACACTTTGAGAGCAAGGTTTATGATTTTTTCCCCTTTTCCTCTTTTTGTGAGTGTATATGTGTATGCTTCTGTGTGAGATTTTGTTTGTATAGCTCTGCTTCCACCATTTGTCCTAGGGTTCTATCCGTCTGTTTTTTTTTAATTTTTTTTCTTAATAATTAATTTCAATTTTAATAACTTTATTTTATTTTACTTTATCTTCTTTCTTTCTTTCTTTCCTTTCTTCCCTCCTTTAGACAATGAATCATCCCAAAAAGGAGGTGGACTCTGAGAGCAAGATTTATGATTTTTTTCCCCTTTTCCTCTTTTTGTGAGTGTGTATGTGTATGTTTCTATACGAGATTTTGTCTGTATAGCTTTGCTTCCACCATTTGTCCTAAGATTCTATCCGTCCGATTTTTTTGTTTTGTTTTTTTTCTTAATAATTTTTTTTAATTTAATAACTTTATTATATTTTACTTTATTTTATTTACTTTATTTTCTTTCTTTCTTTCTTTCCCTCCTTCCTTCCTTCCTTCCTCCCACCATCCCTCCCTCCCTCCCTCCTTTATTTCTTTCTTTCCTTCTTTCCTTCTTTCCTTCTTTTCTTCTTCCTTCCTTCCTTCCTTCCTTCCTTCCTTCCATCCTTCCTTCCTTTCTTTCTTTCTTCCTACTTCTACTAGTTCTTTCTCTCTACTTTTTCTCCCTTTTATTCATGGCCATGTGGTTGAAAGGTTCTTGGCGCTGCAGCCAGGAGTCAGTGCCGTACCTCTGAGGTGGGAGAGCCAACTTCAGGACACTGGTCAACAAGAGACCTCCCAGCTCCACATAATATCAAATGGCGAAAATCTCCCAGAGATCTCCATCTCAATGCCAGCACCCAGCTTCACTCAACGACCAGCAAGCAACAGTGCTGGACACCCTATGCCAAACAACTAGCAAAGACAGGAACACAACCCCACCCATTAGAAGAGAGGCTGCCTAAAATCATAATAAGTCCACAGAGACTCCAAAACAAACCACCAGACGTGGACCTGCCGACCAGAGAGACAAGATCCAGCCTCACCCACCAGAACACAGGCACTAGTGCCCTCCACCAGGAAGCCTACACAACCCACTGAATCAAGTTTAGCCACGGGGAACAGACACCAAAAACAATGGGAACTATGAACCTGCAGCCTGCAAAAAGGAGACCCCAAACACAGTAAGATAAGCAAAATGAGAAGACAGAAAAACACACAGCAGATGAAGGAGCAAGATAAAAACCCACCAGACCTAACAAATGAAGAGGAAATAGGCCGTCTACCTGAAAAAGAATTCAGAATAATGATAGTAAAGATGATCCAAAATCTTGGAAATAGAATAGACAAAATGCAAGAAACATTTAACAAGGACCTAGAAGAAATAAAGATGAAACAAACAACGATGAAAAACACAATAAATGAAATGAAAATTATTCTAGATGGGATCAATAGCAGAATAACTGAAGCAGAAGAACGGATAAGTGACCAGGAAGATAAAATAGTGGAAATAACTACTGCAGAGCAGAATAAAGAAAAAAGAATGAAAGGAACTGAGGATAGTCTCAGAGACCTCTGGGAAAACATTATACACACCAACATTCAAATTATAGGGGTTCCAGAAGTAGAAGAGAAAAAGAAAGAGACTGAGAAAAGATTTGAAGAGATTATAGTTGAAAACTTCCCTAATATGGGAAAGAAAATAGTTAATCAAGTCCAGGAAGCACAGAGAGTCCCATACAGGATAAATCCAAGGAGAAATATGTCATGACACATATTAATCAAACTGTCAAAAATTAAATACAAAGAAAACATATAAAAAGCAGCAAGGAAAAAACAACAAATAACACACAAGGGAATCCTCATAAGGTTAACAGCAGATCATTCAGCAGAAACTCTGCAAGCCAGAAGGGAGCGGCAGGACATGTTTAAAGTGATGAAGGAGAGGGCTTCCCTGGTGGCGCAGTGCTTGAGAGTCCGCCTGCCGATGCAGGAGACGCGGGTTCGTGCCCTGTTTCGGGAAGATCCCACATGCCGCGGAGCGGCTGGGCCCGTGAGCCATGGCCGCTGAGCCTGCGCGTCCGGAGCCTGTGCTCCGCAAATGGGAGAGGCCACGGCAGTGAGAGGCCCGCATAACGCAAGGAAAAAAAAAAAAGTGATGAAGGAGAAAAACCTGCAACCAAGATTACTGTACCCAACAAGGATCTCATTCACATTTCATGGAGAAATTAAAACCTTTACCAACAAGCAAAAGCTGAGAGAGTTCAGCACCACCAAACCAGCTTTACAACAAATGCTGAAGGATCTTCTCTAGACAAGAAACACAAGAGAAGGAAAAGACCTACAATAACGAACCCAAAACAATTAAGAAAATGGGAATAGGAACATACAAATCGATAATTACCTTAAAGGTAAATGGATTAAATGCTCCCACCAAAAGACGCAGACTGGCTGAATGGATACAAAAACAAGACCCATATATATGCTGTCTACAAGAGACCCACTTCACACCCAGAGACACATACAGACTGAAAGTAAGGGGATGGAAAAAGATATTCCATGCAAATGGAAACCAAAAGAAAGCTGGAGTAGCAATTCTCATATCAGACAAAATAGACTTTAAAATAAGGACTATCAGAAGAGACAAAGAAGGACACTACATAATGATCAAGGGATCGATCCAAGAAGAAGATATAACAATTGTAAATATTTATGCACCCAACATAGGAGCACCTCAATACATAAGGCAAAAACTAGCAGCCATAAAAGGGGAAATCGACAGTAACACATTCATAGTAGGGGACTTTAACACCCCACTTTCACCAATGGACAGATCATCCAAAATGAAAATAAATAAGGAAACACAAGCTTTAAATGATACATTAAACAAGATGGACTTAATTGATATTTATAGGACACTCCATCCAAAAACAACAGAATACACATTTTTCTCAAGTGCTCATGGAACATTCTCCAGGATAGATCATATCTTGGGTCACAAATCAAGCCTTGGTAAATTTAAGAAAATTGAGATTGTATCAAGTATCTTTGCCGACCAGAACACTATGAGACTAGATATCAATTATAGGAAAAGATCTGTAAAAAATACAAACACATGGAAGCTAAACAATACACTACTTAATAACGAAGTGATCACTGAAGAAATCAAAGAGAAAATCAAAATATACCTAGAAACAAGTGACAATGGAGACACGACAACCCAAAACCTATGGGATGCAGCAAAAGCAGTTCTAAGAGGGAAGTTTATAGCAATACAAGCCCACCTTAAGTAACAGGAAACATCTCAAATAAACACGCTAACCTTGCACCTAAAGCAATTAGAGAAAGAAAAAAGAAAAACCGAAAGTTAGCAGAAGGAAAGAAATCATAAACATCAGATCAGAAATAAATGAAAAAGAAATGAAGGAAACGATAGCAAAGATCAATAAAACTAAAAGCTGGTTCTTTTCCAAGATAAACAAAATAGATAAACCATTAGCCAGACTCATCAAGAATAAAAGGGAGAAGACTTAAATCAATAGAATTAGAAATGAAAAAGAAGTAACTGACACTGCAGAAATACAAAAGATCATGAGAGATTACTACAAGCAACTCTATGGCAATAAAATGGACAACCTGGAAGAAATGGACAAATTCTTAGAAAGGCACAACCTGCCAAGACTGAATCAGGAAGAAATAGAAAATATGAACAGACCAATCACAAGCATTGAAATTGAAACTGTGATTAAAAATCTTCCAACAAGCAAAAGCCCAGGACCAGATGGCTTCACAGGCGAATTCTATCAAACATTTAAAGAAGAGCTAACACCTATCCTTCTCAAACTCTTCCAAAATATAGCAGAGAGAGGAACACTCCCCAACTCATTCTACGAGGCCACCATCACCTTGATACCAAAACCGGACAAGGATGTCACAAAGAAAGAAAACGACAGGCCAATATCACTGATGAACATAGATGCAAAAATCCTCAACAAAATACTAGCAAACAGAATCCAACAGCACATTAAAAGGATCATACACCATGATCAAGTGGGCTTTATCCCATGAATGCAAGGATTTTTCAATATACACAAATCAATCAATGTGATAAACCATATTAACAAATTGAAGGAGAAAAACCATATGATCATCTCAATCGATGCAGAGGAAGCTTTTGAGAAAATTCAACACCCATTTATAATAAAAATCCTGCAGAAAGTAGGCATAGAGGGAACTTTCCTCAACATAATAAAGGCCATATATGACAAACCCACAGCCAACATCATTCTCAATGGTGAAAAACTGAAAGCATTTCCACTAAGATCAGGAACAAGACAAGGTTGCCCACTCTCACCACTCTTATTCAACATAGTTTTGGAAGTTTTAGCCACAGCAATCAGAGAAGAAAAGGAAATAAAAGGAATCCAAATCAGAAAAGAAGAAGTAAAGCTGTCACTATTTGCAGATGACATGATACTATACATAGAGAATCCTAAAGATGCTACCAGAAGCCTACTAGAGCTAATCAATGAATCTGGTAAATTTGCAGGATACAAAATTAATTCACTTAAATCTCTGGCATTCCTATACACTAATGATGAAAAATCTGAAAGAGAAATCAAGAAAACACTCCCATTTACCATTGCAACAAAAAGAATAAAATATCTAGGAATAAACCTACCTAAGGAGACAAAAGACCTGTATGCAGAAAATTATAAGACACTGATGAAAGAAATTAAAGATGATACAAACAGATGGAGAGATATACCATGTTCTTGGATTGGAAGAATCAACATTGTGAAAATGACTCTACTACCCAAAGCAATCTACATATTCAATGCAATCCCTATCAAACTACCACTGGCATATTTCACAGATCTAGAACAAAAAGTTTCACAATTTGTATGGAAACACAAAAGACCCCGAATAGCAAAAGCAATCTTGAGAACAAAAAATGGAGCTGGAGGAATCAGGCACCCTGACTTCAGACTATACTACAAAGGTAAAGTAATCAAGACAGTATGTTACTGGCACAAAAACAGAAATATAGATCAATGGAACAGGAAAGAAAGCTCAGAGATAAACCCATGCACATATGGTCACCTTATCTTTGATAAAGGAGGCAGGAATGTACAGTGGAGAAAGGACAGCCTCTTCAATAAGTGGTGCTGGGAAAACTGGACAGGTACATGTAAAAGTATGAGATTAGATCACTCCCTAACACCATACTCACAAATAAGCTCAAATGGATTAAAGACCTAAATGTAAGGTCAGAAACTATCAAACTCTTAGAGGAAAACATAGGCAGAATGCTCTATGACATAAATCACAGCAAGATCCTTTTTGACCCACCTCCTAGAGAAATGGAAATAAAAACAAAAATAAACAAATGGGACCCTAATGAAACTTCAAAGCTTTTGCACAGCAAAGGAAACCATAAACAAGACCAAAAGACAACCCTCAGAATGGGAGAAAATATTTGCAAATGAATCAACTGACAAAGGATTAATCTCTAAAATTTACAGGCAGCTCATGCAGCTCAATAACAAAAAAATAAACAACCCAATCCAAAAATGGGCAGAAGACCTAAATAGACATTTCTCCAAAGAAGATATACAGACTGCCAACAAACACATGAAAGAATGCTCAACATCATTAATCACATTAGAAAAGCAAATCAAAACTACAATGAGATATCATCTCACACCAGTCAGAATGGCCATCATCAAAAAATCCAGAAACAATAAATGCTGGAGAGGGTGTGGAGAAAATCAAACGCTCTTGCACTGCTGGTGGGAATGTGAATTGGTACAACCACTATCGTGAACAGTATGGAGGTTCCCTAAAAAACTACAAATAGAACTACCATATGACCCAGCAATCCCACTACTGGGCATATACCCTGAGAAAACCATAATTCAAAAAGAGTCATGTACCAGAATATTCATTGCAGCTCTATTTACAATAGCTCAGAGATGGAAACAACCTAAGTGCCCATCATCAGATGAATGGATAAAGAAGCTGTGGCACATATATACAATGGAATATTACTCAGTCATAAAAAGAAACGAAATTGAGCTATTTGTAATGAGGTAGATAGACCTAGAATCTATCATACAGAGTGGAGTAAGTCAGAAAGAGAAAGACAAATAACGTATGATAACACATATATATGGAATTTAAGATAAAAATATGTCATGAAGAACCTAGAGGTAAGAGAGGAAGATAGACACAGACCTACTGGAGAACGGACTTGAGGATATGGGGAGGGGGAAGGGTGAGCTGTGACAAAGCGAGAGAGAGGCATGGACATATATACACTACCAAACATCAGGTAGATATCTAGTGTGAAGCAGCCGCATAGCACAGGGAGATCAGCTCAGTGCTTTGTGACTGCCTGAAGGGGTGGAATAGGGAGGGTGGGAGGGAGGGAGACGCAAGAGGGAAGAGATATGGGAACATATGTATATGTATGGCTGATTCACATTGTTATAAAGCAGGAACTAGCACACCATTATAAAGCAATTATACCTCAATAAAGATGTTAAAAAAACAAAAATAGAATCAATAGCAGAATAACTGAGGCAGAAGAACAGGTAAGTGACCTGGAAGACAGAATGCTGGAATACACTGCCATGGAACAGAATAAAGAAAAATGAATGAAAAGAAATGAAGATAGCCTAAGAGATATCTAGGACAACATTAAATGGAACAACATTTGCATTATAGGGATCCCAGAAATAGAAGAGAGAGAAAAAGGACCTGAAATAATATTTGAAGAGATTATAGTTGAAAATTTCTGTAACATGGGAAAGGAAATAGCCACACAAGTCCAGGAAGCACAGAGAGTTCCAGGCAGGATAAACCCAAGGAGAAACACACAGAGACACATAGTAATCAAGTTGACAAAAATTAAAGACAAAGAAAAATTATTGAAAGCAACAAGGGAAAAATGACAGCATACAAGGGAACTCCCATAAGGTTAACAGCTGATTTCTCAGAAGAAACTCTACAACCCAGAAGGGAGTGGCATGACTTTTTTAAAGTGATGAAAGGGAAGAACCTACAACAAAGATTACTCTACAAGGCAAGGATCTCATTCAGATTTGACAGAGAAATCAAAAGCTTTAGAGACAAGCAAGAGCTAAGAGAATTCAGCACCACCAAACCAGCTCTACAAAAAATGCTAAAGGAACTTCTCTAAGTGGGAAACACAAGAGAAGAAAAGGATCTACAAAAACAAACCCATAACAGTTAAGAAAATGGTAATAGGAACATATGTATCAATAATTGCTTTAAACGTTAATGGATTAAATGCTCCAATCAAAAGGCACAGGCTCGCTGAATGGATACAAAAACAAGACCCATATATATGCTTTCTACAAGAGACCCACTTCAGACCTAGGGATATATACAGACTGAAAGTGAGGGGATGGAAAAAGATACCATGCAAATGGAAATCAAAAGAAAGCTGGAGTAGCAATACTCATATCAGACAAAAATAGACTTTAAAATAAAGAATGTTACAAGAGACAAGCAAGGGCTCTACATAATGATCAAGGGATCAATCCAAGAAGAAGATAAATATTATCCTCTAATAAAATTATAAATATATATGCACCCAACATAGGAGCACCTCAATACAAAAGGCAATTGCTAACAGCTATAAAAGAGGAAATCGACAGTAACACAATAATAATGGAGGACTTTAACACCTCATTTACACAAATGGACAGATCATCCAGACAGAAAATTAATAAGGAAACACAAGCTTTAAATGACACAAGACCAGACAAATTTAATTGATATTTATAGGACATTCCATCTAAAAACAGCAGATTACACTTCCTTCTCAAGTGCACACAGAACATACTCCAGGATAGATCACATCATGGGTCTCAAATTAAGCCTCAGTAAATTTAAGAAAATTGAAATTATATCAGGCATCTTTTCCCACCGCAATGCTATGAGATTAGAAATCAATTACAGGGGAAAAAAAATGTAAAAAAACACAAACACATGGAGACTAAACAATACGTTACTAAACAACCAAGAGATCACTGAAGAAATCAAAGAGGAAATCAAAAAAATACCTAGAGACAAATTACAAGGAAAACACGATGATCCAAAACCTATGGGATGCAGCAAAAGCAGTTCTAAGTGGGAATTTTATAGCAAAGCAAACCTACCTCAAGGAATAAGAAAAATCTCAAATAACAATCTAACCTTACATCTAAAGGAACTAGAGAAAGACGAACAAACAAAACCCAAAGTCAGTACAAGGAAAGAAATCATAAAGATCAGAGCAGAAATAAATGAAATAGAAACAAAGAAAACAATAGCAAAGATCAATAAAACTAAAAGCTGGTTCTTTGAGAAGATAAACAAAATTAATAAACCTTTAGCCAGACTCATCAAGCAAAAGAGGGAGAGGACACAAATCAATAAAATTAGAAATGAAAAAGGAGAAGTTACAAAGGACCCCATAGAAATACAAAGCATCCTAAGAGACTACTACAAGTAATTCTATGGCAATAAAACAGACAACCTGGAAGAAATGGACAAACTCTTAGAAAGAAATAACCTTCCAAGACTGAACCAGGAAGAAATAGAAAATATGAACAGACCAATCACAAGTAATGAAATTGAAACTGTGATTAAAAATCTTCCAACAAACAAAGTCCAGGACCAGCTGGCTTCACAGGTGAATTCTATCAAACATTTAGAGAAGAGCTAAAACCCATCCTTCTCAAACTCTTCCAAAAAATTGCAGAGGAAGGAACACTCCCAAACTCATTCTATGAGACCACCACCACCCTGATACCAAAACCAGACAAAATATGAAAATATGGAAATTACAGACCAATATCACTGATGAATATAGATGCAAAAATCCTCAACAAAATACTAGGAAGAAGAATCCAACAACACATTAAGAGAATCATACACCATGATCAAGTGGGATTTATCCCAGGGATGCAAGGAGTCTTCAATATACGCAAATCAATCAATGTGATACAACATATGAACAAATTGAAGATAAAAACCATATGATCATCTCAATAGATGCAGAAAAAGTTTTGACAAAATTTAACATCCATTTATGATAAAAACTCCAGAAAGTGGGTATGGAGGGAACCTTCCTCAACATAATAAAGGCCATATGCAAAAAACCCACAGCAAACATCATTCTCAGTGGTGAAAAACTAAAATCATTTTCTCTAAGATCAATAACAAGACAAGGATATCTACTCTAGCCACTATCATTTGACATAGTTTTGAAGTCTTAGCCATGGAAATCAGAGAAGAAAAAGAAACAAAGGGAATTCACATCAGAAAAGAAGAAGTAAAACTGTCACTGTTTGCAAATAGCATGATACTATACAGAGAGAATACTAAAGATACCACTAGAAAACTACTAGAGCTAATGCATGAATTTGGTAAAGTTGCAGGATACAAAATTAATGCACAGAAATCCTTTGTATTCCTATACACTAAGAATGAAAGATCAGAAGGAAAAATTAAGGAAAGAATCCCATTCACCATTGCAACAAAAAGAATAAAATACCTAGGAATAAACCTACCTAAGGAGGTAAAAGACCTGTACTCAAAAAACTATAAGACATTGATAAAAGAAATCAATGATACAAGCAGATGGAGAGTTATACATGTTCTTGGATTGGAAAAATAAATACTGTGAAAATGACTATACTACCCAAAGCAATCTACAGATTCAATGCAATCCCTATCAAATTACCAGTGGCATTTTTTACAGAACTAAAACAAAAAATCTTAAAATCTGTATGGAGACACAGAAGATCCCGAATAGCCAAAGCAGTCTTGAGGGAAAAAAACAGAGCTGGAGGAATAAGACTCCCTGACTTCAGATTATACTACAAAGCTACAGTAATCAAGACATTAAGGTACTGGTACAAAAACAGATATATAGATCAATGGAACAGGATAGAAAGCCCAGAGATAATCCCACACACCTATGGTCAACTAATCTATGACAAAGGAGGCAATGATATACAATGGAGAAAAGACAGCCTCTTCAATAAGTGGTGGTGGGAATACTGGACAGCTACAGGTAAAACAATGAAATTAGGACACACCCTAACACCATGCACAAAAATAAATTCAAAATGGATTAGAGACCTAAATGTAAGACCGGACACTATAAAACTCTTAGAAGGAGGCTTCTCTGGTGGTGCAGTGGTTGAGATTCTGCCTGCCAATGCAGGGGATGCGGATGCATGCCCCAGTCTGGGAGGATCCCACTTGCTGCGGAGCAGCTGGGCCCATGAACCATGGCCACTGGGCCTGCGTGTCTGGAGCCTGTGCTCCACAACGGGAGAGGCCACAGCAGTGAGAGGCCTGCGTACCGCAAAAAAAATAAAATAAAATAAATAAAACTCTTAGAGGAAAACATAGGAAGAACACTCTTTGACATAAATAACAGCAAGATTTTTTTTGATCCACCTCCTAGGGTAATGAAAATAAAAACAAAAATAAACAAATGGGACCTAATGAAACTTAAAAGCTTTTGCAAAGCAAAGGAAACTGCAAACAAGACGAAAAGACAACCCTCAGAATGGGGGAAAATATTTGCAAACGAGTCAATGGACAAAGGATTAATCTCTAAAATATATAAATAGCTCATGCACCTCAATATTAAAAAACAAACAACCCAATCAAAAAATGGGCAAAAGATCTAAATAGACATTTCTCCAAAGAAGACAAACAGATGGCTAAGAAGCACACGAAAAGCTGCTCAACATCACTAATTATTAGAGAAATGAAAATCAAAACTACAATGCTTGAGAGGGTGTGGAGAAAAAGGAACCCTCTAGCACTGTTGGTGGGAAAGTAATTGATACAGCCACTATGGAGAATAGTATGGAGGTTCCTTAAAAAACTAAAAATAGAATTAATATGTGACCCAGCAATCCTACTACTGGGCATATACCCAGAGAAAACTATAATTCAAAAAGACACATGCACACCAATGTTCACTGCAGCACCATTTACAATAGCCAGGTCATGGAAGCAACCTAAATGCCCATTGACAGATGAATGGATAAAAAAGATGTGGTAAATGGAATATTACTCAGCCATAAAAAGGAACAAAATTGGGTCATTTATTGAGACGTGGATGGATCTAGAAACTGTCAGAGCAAAGTAAGTCAGAAAGAGAAAAACAAATATCGTATATTAACACGTACATTTGGAATCTAGAAAAATGGTACAGATGAACTGGTTTGTAAGGCAGAAATAGAGACACAGATATAGAGAACAAATGTATGGACACCAAGGGGGGAAAGTGGTGGGGGGCGGGGGTGGTGGGATGAACTGGGAGATTGGTATTTACATATATACACTTATATGTATAAAATAGATAACTTATAAGAACCTGCTGTATAAAAAATAAAAATAATAAAAATAAAAGCATCATTGTATGTGCAGGGCCTGCACTCCTTTATTCTGGCCTCAGGTGGTCTCCTAATCCAATGAGCTTCTCTTGTTCCTTTAATCTGGCCTCAGATTGTCTTCTCTGGAATGAAGAATGCTAACATCTTCCATTTGTTGGAGGTTTGAACTCTGTGAAGAGCTCAAAGATATTGTTGTGTGTATCCCTTGAGGTGGAACTAGGACCCTGCCCCAAGGCTGCACTATTGTTTCTTGACTGTTCCTCCCTTGTCTTTGTATCCCCTCCCTTCCCTGATTAGCAACTGCTTGAACCTGCTCTCTGGAACTCAGGGACGGTCATAGAGGCTGAAGGGTATTCCCTACAAACAAGAAATGGGGACACAGAAAGGCTTTCATGCCCAGGAGTTCCATGGGGTCCTGTTCAGTTTCACACTCCATGCCTGTAAGCTGACCAATCTTTCATTTTTGAGAATGAATAAAGACAAAAGCACCCTGTGGTCTGTAACAAAACACTATGAAAGGGGAATAATAACATCACTTGAGGCCTAGAGGAACAGCAGGCCCCTGAAAATGAATTTTGGAACCATAGACTCACCTGGACAACCTCAGCCTGAAACCGTCTGCAAAACTATATGACATTTATGAAACAAGAGCAGTAATCCATGAGAAGAGGCTGAGATGAAAAGTGTGTGAAAAAAGATGTTGAAAATGAAACATAGTGTCAAATGAAGAATGAAAAGCCTTGTGAGGGTGTAAAAAGTAGACTCAACATTGCAGAAAATGGAATTGATCATGTAGAGGGTGAGTTAAAGGGTGCTCTCAGAAACAGGGCAACATGTCAATAGGATGACACAGAAACCAGCGCTGTTAATAACAGGAAAGGGAGCTCAGAGCTAAGAATGACTAGCTTTTCATGAAGCAGGAACTGTAGAAAGTAGAAGAGAAGTAAAAATCAAGTAAATAATTAAAGACAAATAAGGTGCATACAGCTTGGCAGGGCTCACTGACCTCAGGGCAAATCAGATGAAAAGACACACCCACACTCCACCAAAGATCATTGTTACCCCCAAACTGGGTTCAGCTCTTGCTGGGTGTCAAGCCAAAAGATACAACCAAGCCAAAGATTGGGAGAAGGAAGGGTTTATTGCTTGCAGCAAGTAAGGAGAACACTGGGGATCTTACCCAAAGGTGGTGTCTCTCCAAACAGCACAACTGGGGAAGTGTTAAGCTAAGCATACATACATATTCATGAAGGGGCTTGAGCACTCAGCATAGAATTGTGGCAGAGGTCCACAGAGTCCAAGCTTTAGTTGATTGAAGTCATGAGGATCAGAAAATGTCAACATCATCATCACTTAGGTTCCTGTTGATCTGGTGGTGGAGGCTTCAGGCTAATCTTTACCATTGAAACAGAACTGGGAGTCTTTACCACTGATATGTTATCTTTGCTATTGTGACTTCTCTTACCTGATAACAGTTGTTTGTTCCTGCATTCATTTGTTCTCTTAAGATCATCAAGTACTCAGGCCTGTTCAAGGGCAAGCCTTATGCCCAGGCTTATATGCCAAAATGGCTTAGGCTGAAAATGACTTCTCTTCTGTCAAGAAAGCCATGCCTGGTTCTCTTTCTCTATCCTATCTGCTTACATATTCATGCTATATGGCTTAAGAATGCATAAACTTTGTTACAAATGACTAAAGAAGACAATGTATGTGATAAAAACAAACTCTATTGAACACTTCATGAAGCAAGGAGTGTCTCTTCTCCTGAGTCCAGAGAACTGCCAAATGGGTCAGAAAGCAGCAAGGCAGGAAGATTTTATAGGATGAAAAATGGAACAAGGAAGAGATGAACAGAAAATACCTGATTGGCTGGGGCCACAGAGTCACCCTTGTTCAGGGTGAGAAGGAACAAGGAAATACTATAGAGCCCAGAACTGGCTTGGCTTGGGCACTGGCTGACTGGATAGACTGTTTCTGGTCAAGCAAAGTATTTACAGGGGTAGGAAAGATACCTAAGTTTCAGATCACTGGTGGGGCACCCCAAGCAGGGGAAGCTCTGTCTTGGGCCTAGAAATCTATTTTAACAAATTCTACATGGAATAATTGTATTATCCAATGTATCAATCTGGTTTTGGTTCAGAAAACAGAGCCACTACAAAAAAATTAAGGGAATAGAAAGGTTTCATGTAGGAATTCAGGCTTGAATCAATTTGGAGTTGGAGGACATGGAAATGGGCAAAATGGTGTCGACTGAAAAAAATGCACAACCTAGAAGTTGAGAGTTATGTTTTATTCTGCAGACTTTCTGAGGACTTCAAGCCCAGGAGACAGGACTCTCAGATAGCTCTGAGGGACTTCTCTGAAGAGGAAGTGGCGGAGCCAGGGTATATAGAAGTGTTTGCAACAAAGACCAGGTAATCAGAACATAAAAACATTACTGTTAATTAAAGAAAACCAGAATCTGAAGTTAAGGAATTTAGTGCTTTTCTATGTTTGGGAAGATACAAAGTTTGGGCTCATTGAAATCATTCCTTTAATTACACCTCAGTTATGTGAGCCAGTATCCTGTGCTTTCTCATCCTGAGTCTCTTCAGGGTGCACCACTGGGGAGGCTGTAATGTGATGGCTGATGGCTGCAACATATTTTTTTTACTGATACAGCAGGTTATATTTTTCTTTCCCAAAAGTCACAAGCAACTTGGAAGTCATGCCCTGGTGAGCTAAGAAGCTGACCTCACTGCTATCAGGCCCTTTCCAGATTCTTGGACAACAATACCATAGACATGAATAAGGCTTCCACAAGACTCTTCAGCAAGGAAATCTTTTTATTAAAAGAGATAGCTTGTGCACAAGGGAGAACACAGGGGAAAAAAAGTGCCAGCTCCCCAAGTAGAGTTGCTTTTATAACAAAAGGGTAGGTTTGTCTTGTGATCACTGAAAATTTCCAGAAATCGTCAAACTTCTTTGATCAGCAGCAGGTGGCTCCAGGGTGCCTATGTATCAGGAATAGGGAGTGCTTCTGTGAGGGGAAAGGAGTACATGAGAACTTTCTGCAAGAAAACACAGGAATAGATAAAGTTAAAATTTATATTTGAGCTTCTTGCATTGTAGCAACTAGGTGTAATCGTGAGTATAACAGAGGTAAAGTTCACTGTTTATTCCTGTGAGCCTGGCTTTTTGTCCCTGGGATTCAGGCCCCCAGGGCCTTTGTTCTTTAGCTTGCAAGGCCTCTTTTGCCCAAGGCCATTCCCTGGTCCTTTTCCAAAACGGCTATGCTCTTATCCTCCTGTCTCATCACCAATGCTGGCTGTCCCCTGCTTTCCAGATCTCACCATTGCTTGTGCTGAGAAACTCTACCCCAGAACGACCTAGGAAATGGAGTCTGCAAGTGCAACTCTTGGTGTCAAGGGACAAAAGTAATACAAGTCAGTGATGAGTTTGATGCCCTTTATTCAAGAGAAAATAATCTATGAACTGGGGGAGTCTTGTGCCTCACAAGCAGTGTAGCACTCTTCCCGAGGGATTTG
Organism: Lipotes vexillifer; assembly: GCF_000442215.2. Classification (NCBI taxonomy): domain Eukaryota; kingdom Metazoa; phylum Chordata; class Mammalia; order Artiodactyla; family Lipotidae; genus Lipotes; species Lipotes vexillifer. The sequence continues at coordinate 840,459 of NW_006786248.1, forward strand.
GGTCTAGAGCAAAGTTTATAGAGCCTTAGAGAAGGCAACGTGTTAACAGAGCATGATTGGCTAAGAGGCTGGGGGTTTCCTTTAAGGTCAGCCGGTCTTTTTTTCTAGAGCAAAGTTAAGTTGAGTTGGAGGATTATGATTGTTGTTAGGTGTGTTTCCTGTAACTGCAGAGTGACAGGTTTAGATTTGAGATGTTTGCCAGGCCACTGGGGCAGCCTCCATTTTGTGGGTCCTGGTATACAAATTACCTTCATCACTGGCTTCTCTCTCACAATCCCCTTCTCCAATACAGAGGATATGTTAGAATTACAAGTTATCAAAACAAGATAAAACATTCAAACAGTTAGTATACAAAAATACAACCAAGAAAATCAGGCAGGCGTCTGATTTCTGCCATATCAGAAGACAACAGGGCAAGGTTTAAAAAGCTGGAGTTTACAAACACCACACCCACATGTTACTCTAAAGCGTTCTCAAGGCAAACAAACCTCAATCTCAATTAAGAACCTAAAATAGCTTGGATCTTAAACTTAAGCAATTAGTTAAATGTCTTATCAGTGGATTCTGCAACTGTGATGTTCTGATTTATAATTAGAAATATGTATTTCTGATTTATAATAAGAAATATGTATTTGGTTTTTGTCCATGGTTCCTGGCACATAGCTCCTAAAACCCTCAAAGCCTTCCTATAGTGGCTTTATCATAATATTTAGTTTTGTTCCCCTCTCCTCAAACAGCTCCAGAGCAATAAAGGTGAAATGGTGCTTTTTTGTTATTCATAACAAACACCTTTCAACCACACCTGAGTTTATGTTAATGAGGTAAGTTTTAGGAAACCCCTCGATAACTACAAGATGGGGACTGGTTGCCATAGGAATCAATCACATGATTAGAGAGTTGGAACTTTTATGGAAGCCTCCATAAAAATCCAAAATAATGGGGTTTGGAGAGCTTCCACATTGGTGGACTAGAACGCATCCACTGGCCAGGAAGGTGGCACACCTCAAACTCCATGGAGACAGAAGCTCCTGTGCTCAAGACCCTTCCAGATCTTACCCCATGTTTCTCTTCATCTGGCTGTTCATTTGTATCCTTTAATTTTCTTTATAATAAACTGGCCATCTAGTGAGTAAACTGTTTTTTTAAGTCATGTGAGCCCCTCTGGTAAATTAATTGACCTCACAGAGGGGAAACTTCTGATTTTCAGCTGGTCAGTCAGAAGAACAAGTGACTTGCAATTGGCCCAAGGGTGTGGGGTGTCAGGCTGTGGGCCTGGGCCCTTATCCTGTGGAATCTGAAACAGATCCCGGTAGATGGTGTCAGAACTGACTTAAACTGTAGGACACCCAGCTGGCGCTTCAGAATTCCTCAGCATGGGGAAAACCCCCACACGTTTGGTGTCAGAAGTATCAAAAGTGAAGCAGAGTATGGAGAGTAGAGGATGTTCTTCCTTTACAGCAAACTTAAGTAAGTCTTGGCCCTGAATTGCTTCCTTTCATTCTTTGCTTCAGTACTTACCCTTATCCTGTACCAGAAAATACACTTCTCCAGTCTTTTTCTACAGTTAAGATGTGATTTCTCAGGACTTCCCTCGTGGTTCACTGGGTAAGACTCCATGCTCCCAATGCAGGGGGCCCCAGTTTGATCCCTGGTCAGGGAACTAGATCCCACATGCATGCCACAACTAAGACCTAGCACAGCCTAAATAAATAAATAATTTTTTTAAGTGATTTCTCACCATGTTTCATAACGAATTGAAATTATCATAATGAATTAAAATTGTAAGGGTTGTTCTGTTTCAGCACTTGCCCTCATTATAGCAACAACTGCTTGAACAAGTTTACATTTTTCTGTTGGTTTTGTTTTTAATATTATGTTACAGATTTGGCTGCTTGTTGCATAAGAGCCAATACTCGAGAGACAGGAGCTAGTTGCAAAGGAAACTTTGTTTTATTCAAGAGGCAGGCAACCTGGGGAGAAGGTGGACCCATGTCCAAAAACAAACTCCAAAGATTCTGCTCAACCATGAAAGTTTTTAAAGGGAGAATCATCTGGGGAGGGGGTCAGTGTCTTCATTATCTTCCACTGTGTGCAGACTCTTATGACTGGTTGGTAGTGAGGAAACAGGGCAGTGGTCAAGGAATCTTGTGCTCAGCCTGAAGTTACCATCCTCCAACTGAGTGGGGGCCTTAGCTCCTGCAGAAGCACACAAAGATATTATTATGTGTATCCCTTTAGGGGGAACCAGTACCCTGTCCCACGGCTGCACTATTGTTTCTTGACTGCTCCTCCCTTGTCTCTGCATTCCCTCCCTTCCCTGATTAGAACTCTTTGAATCCACCCTTTGGAACTCAGGGAAGGTCAAGGAGGCTGAATGAAGCCTATTTCCTTAAAACAAGAAATGGGGGACACAGAAAGGCTTTGTACCTGGGAGGGCTCCACAGGGTCCTGCTCCATTTCAATTATACAAATTATGTTAACAACTATTTTTAAATGTCCTTAGGAAAGGGACAAAGTGGAAAACAAAAAAAGTTAATCTCTGAACAGTAGAATTGTAGATAACCTTTAACCTCTTCTCTATGCTTTTCTATATATTTCAAATGCCTGTTCAATGAGCAAGTATTATTTTATATAGTCAGAAAAAGCTATGCTAACAAATCAGTGTAGTGCTCTTCCTCTCCCTCTTCCTCTTTCCCTTCCTACGTGGTCTCAGAACATGAGTGGGGTGGGAATGGCATCCACACAGAACAGTAGTCCATCTTGGGGCTTGGGGTGCAAAAATGGCAAGGAGTTTCCTCCGGGAGGGGTGGTCCAGCATGGGGTGTCAGAGGGCAAGCAGGATTAGGAATTTAACTACACCTGGCAGGGAGAGTGTGGGGGTAGGGATGGGAGGTTGATTAATACAGGGGGATTGATCATATAAGGAAAGATATCAAGAATAACGGCAGACAGGACTTCCCTGGTGGCACAGTGGTTAAGAATCTGCCCGTCAACGCAGGGGACATGGGTTCAAGCCCTGGTCTGGGAAGATCCCACATGCTGCAGAGCAGCTAATCCTGTGTGCCACAACTACTGAGCCTGTGCTCTAGAGCCCATGAGCCACAACTACTGAACCCACGTGCCACAGCTACTGAAACCCGCACACCTAGAGCCCGTGCTCCGCAACAAGAGAAACCACTGCAAGGAGAAGCCCACACAACACAATGAAGAGTAGACCCTGCTTGCCACAACTAGAGAAAGCCTGCACGCAGCAACGAAGACCCAACGCAGCCAAAAATAAATTAAATTAAATAAATAAATTTCTAAAAAAATAAAAAGAATAATGGCAGACAGGTTTCTTACTACTGGGGAAGAGACTTATAAATGTGGGAAAGGGAGAAAACTTCAATGAACTCTGTAGTATTGGACTGGTATTGGAGGTATTGGTGTGAAGTCATGGTTTTCAATACGGATAGGTGTATAGGTAGGTAGGTAGGTAGCTAGCTAGCTAGCTAGCTAGATAGATAGATATGGTGGACAGATGGATGGATGGATGGATTTATAGATAGATGATAGATTGATAGATACAGATAGCGAAAGATAGATGATAGATAGATAGATATAGATAGATAGATAATAGACAGACATACAGAAGACAGATAGGAGGCAAAGAAATGAATAAAGATGTAAGTTGGTGTGTGTGTACATATATTTGTTCCCTAACTCTGTAATCTAAAAAAGCCTGGGACCATTAGCACCACAATACCAGTGAGCCATGTGTCATGAAGAATACCATGTGTCATGAAGAATTTGACCTTGACCAAAGACAAGGCCTGGCTTCTGCCCCTCAGCTTCTGGGAGGTAATCTTTGGATCCTTGGAATATTATGCCTGGTAGAATTGTCTTTGTCTGCCTGTGGGCCATGGGTCATGCTGGATAGTCTGACGAGGTGAGTTAGTGTTGGACCTGGCCATATCCTTATAATCTTAGGGTAGGGGCTGGCCATGCCTTTCAGAAAGACCAGCAGTGTGATTCAGGGTGAGGGCTTTAGAGTCACATGCTATCCGTGTAGCTGGAGATTGAAATTAACCACATGGCCAATTAATCCATTGATCATGCCTATGTGATGAAGCCCAAGTAAACACTCTGAACATCAAAGCTCAGGTGGGCTCCCTTGTTGGCAATATCCATGTGCACTATCACACATAGCTGCCAGGGTATACCCCATCCTACTGACTCAGGGGAGAGGACAGTGGAGACCCTGCATCTGGCCCTTCTCCTGCACTCTTTCTTCCCTAGGCTGATTTCATCTGTATCCTTTTCCTGTAATAAGCTGTAACCATGAATATAACAGCTTTCAGAGAGTTTGGTGACCTTCTAGTGAATTATCAAACCTAAGGGTGATTCGGATACTCCCTGAACTAGTAGTTAGTATCAGAAGTCAAGTAGTTTTGAGGGATCATGACTCTTTGTACTTGGTCACTTCTCACAGCCCACACAATAGCTTCTAAATACCATATTCCACCAAATGGAGCTAGAGCTCCTTAGAGAAAGAGCTGGATCAAGGGGAGGAGCAGGAAAAATACAGATGAGCTAAAATATCTTTTTTGTGCCAGAAAACAAGTGATCAAAGAATAATGAGAATATATCAAAGAGATACGGAAATCAACTTGAAGAGGCTCCCATTGGCCAAATCAGGGGGTTTGATCTGGGCATCAAAGGAAATAACAATAGTAGTGGATTGTAACCTTCTGTAAAAATAGGAAGCCATATGCCCTTACAGATAAAAATAAATAAGTACATTTTAAGTTTGATGAGGAAGGAATATTTACATAGTTTCAAAGTTCTCAAGAGCTCTGAAGTTTTACCCTTGCAATGTAACTAGCTAGCTGTTGATAGTTTCACGGAGGCTGGAAGAAACTCAGGACTTTTTTACTCACTGCACAGCAGGCAGCATGAGCTTCATGCTTCTCTTGGATACCTTTGTCCCCAAGTCCCACAGGGACAACTTGAAGTGGCCCAGGTGAATACTGCATGCACAGCAGTTTCACATCACAGCTGAGGAGGCTTGAGTTTAGAAAACCCCAAACTTTTAATCCTCCTACACTTTTGGTAAGAATGTAAATTGGTGAAGCCACTATGGAGAACAGTATAGAGGTCCCTCAAAGAACTAAAAATAGAATTGCCATATGGTCCAGCAATCCCACTCCTGGGCATATACCCAGACAAAACTATAATTCAAAAAGATACATGCACCCCAATGTTCATAGCAGCACTATTTACAATAGCCAAGACATGGAAACAACCTGAATGTTCATTGACAGATGAATGGAAAAAGAAGACATGGTGTGGTGTGTGTGTGTGTGTGTGTGTATCATGGAATATTACTCAGGCATAAAAAAGAATGAAATAATGCCATCTGCAGCAATATGGATGGACCTAGAGATGATCATACTAAGTGAAGTAAGTCAGACAGAGAAAGACAAACACCATATGATATCACTTATATGTGGAATCTAAAATATGACACAAATGAACTTATCTATGAAACAGAAACAGACCCATAGACATAGAGAAAAGATTTGTGGTTGCTAAGGGGGACATGGGGAGGGATGGATTGGGAGTTTGGGATTAGCAAATGCAAGGTATTTTATATATGTATAAATGAATCACTTTGCTGTACACCAGAAACTAACACAACATTATAAATCAACTATACTTCAATAAAATAAATTAAAAAAAAGAAACTCCCAAACTTTTATAATGGCCTCAAACAATTTGCCCAAAGTTTGCCCCTGAGTGAAACATTATCTTTATTACTCTGGATAGCGAACAAAGCTGCCCTGGCTCCAGAGGGAAACATTATCTGTGTCTAACAAGGTTCTTTGAAAAGACAGACCAGAACAAATGGGAGTCAGTGCCTCTCAGAGGTGCCAGAAATGCAAAAGAATTGTCTTCCAGAAAAAATATTCCATAGAAAATACTTATCAATTACAAAGGACTTACACAGTCACTTTTCAGTGGAGAATCCCAGCTGAAAATTTAATCAGATGATTAGTATGAACATCACCAGTAACAATGCCTCCACCTGATAGGATGCAACAGGAAGAAAACGCAGCACTTCCATGTTGTTTCTGCCAAATATCCATGATCAATTCCAATCATGAGGAGACCGGAGACAAACCCCAACTGAGGGACCTTCTCCCCAAGAAGTGCCTTAAGATCTTTAGAAGTGTTGAAGTCATCCAAGTCCCACAAAGACTGAAGACCCATTTCAGACTGAAGGAGACAATGGACAAAACAGCTGAATGCAACACGTGATTCTGAACCTGGTCCTTTTTCTTAAAAGGATATTTGGGAACAACTGGGAAAAAATTGAAGCTTTTTCTAGATCTGATGATTATGTACTAATGTTAGTTTCATGATTTTCTCTGTCAAGTTGTGTTAAATTGACATCAGGCAGGAGAATGTCCTGGTATAAGAATATGGGTGGATGCACCTGGTGGGCAACTTACCTGCAGATGGTTCAGAAACAAAAATTCTTTGCACTATACTTCCAAACATTCCTTAAGTTGGCCAAGGATTCATGAAATTAAAAAATAATAATAATTATAAGTGTTTACCTCTTTTATATGTTAAAAAGTGTACATACACCCACATAGCTGTGAAAAAATATATTAAAGTGTGTTAATACTGGGTATTTCTAGTGGTGAGACAATTGGTGCTTTTTCCCCTCTGCTAGCCATATTTTCCACATATTCACAATGAGCTGATATTAATTTCATAATGTGAAATGTACATGTAAAAGACACAGAGGTTCCCCCTTAGCTTTGGAATCAGTCCTCCTGTCTGGACAGGATGAGCAGGACCCTCTGTGAGCTGCAAGGTCACAGCCTCTCCACCATCCTCTGCTCCTCCACACACACTTGCATTCCAGCCACATGTCTTTTCTAGCAAGTTCAACAAATATCATAGGCTGGTTTGTGCCTCTTTGATCTAGAAGAGTCTTCACTTTTTTCTGCCTACCTGTTTCCCCCTAAGCTTCTCTTCAAGTTTTGTTTTCTCATGGAAAGCCCCCAATTCTGAGAATCCTGCATCCTACTAAATTCAACTGTGCATATACTTCTATTGTACTGCTTCACCTGCTGTCTTAATTGTTGCCTTGATTGTTCATGCTGCCCTCTGAATGCCAGTACCAAAGCAGACGCTCTGTCTCATTGTCACAACCACACCTGCCCAGTCGTTGAAACAAGGTCTGCCCCAAAAAGTGTTGGATGGACAGATGGACTAATGTAACTATAATTATGAAACTCTGAGGTCACCTACACATGTAGGTTTGTTTCACTTATTTATTCCTTCATTTAAAAAAATGTATTGAGGACTTCCCTGGTGTTGCAGTGGTTGAGAATATGCCTGCCAATGCAGGGGAAACAGGTTCGAGCCCTGGTCCGGGAAGATCCCACATGCCGTGGAGCAACTAAGCCCGTATGCCACAACTACTGAACCAGTGCTCTAGAGCCCGTGAGCCACAACTACTGAACCTGAGTGCCACAATTACTGAACCCCATGCGCCTAGAGCCCAAGCTCTGCAACAAGAGAAGCCACCACAATGAGAAGCCCACACACTGCAATGAAGAGTAGATCCCGTTCACCCCAAGTAGAGAAAGCCCACGTGCAGCAACGAAGACCCAACAACAAAGAGCCAATACAGCCATAAATAAATAAATAAATAAATAAAATTTTTTAAAAATGTATTGAGCCCCTTTTATGAGCTGGGAGGAAAGACATTTACTTTACCACAAAGAGCTCACAGTGTAAGGAGTAAGATGAGCTGTTAAGAGTTATCAGAGAGGGAAGCATGTGTGTGTAGAGATACAGTGACAAGGGGCTGTCCTGGGAGGTGGGAGACTGAAGCCAACAAAACAAGCTATAAGGATTTGGAAAACATGGCCAGCTCAACGTACTATAGCTTGCAGTATATATAAGAAACGGGTCCACCATCCATACTATTTATAGTGATTTTTTGCTCTCCTTTGAGCATGTATTCCTGTGTCTATTTCCTTACAGAGTTGCTCTGAGGCTCTAATAAGTGATTAGATATACCAGTCATCAGCCTGACCCAGATCAAGGAGCCCATGGGGGCCTGGCCCAGAGCAGATTGCAGGGAGGTGGGGTAATGCGAGTGGTGCAGACCTCATTACCCATCTCAGCTTCATGTCCTGTGGACATTGTCCTACCTCTATTTACTTCAATTTCCACCACTATAGGAAGAGTCTGTAAATCTTCTCTTCCATGTGTATCATGCACTGATTGTCTTGTAGAGATACTCTCTGTATGTTTTGATTTCTGTACATACCTGAGCAGGACCCCATTCAGACTCCTGATGTGGGAAGCATGATTCATTAGAAATTCAGTGTTGGGGGATCTCATTCTGCTGAAAGAAATAGGTTACCAAAGGAGAAATAAATATGTGTATACACACACACACACACACACACACACATATATATATATCTGTTTTCATTTTAAATAGCAGACATTAAAACACTTACCAAAAAGCACCAACAGTACAAACGATGTATTAAAAATTATTTTTAAGCTAGTGATTTTGTATATTACACAACTGCTCTCCTTTGTGGTGACTGTTGTATTTTTAGCTTCACTCTGATGACTGAGCTGGAAACAGCTGTTTCCACAGCCCGGGAGAGTGTGGTACATGCATTTCTCATGTGATCTCAGAGAGCCACCATTAGGCATCCTCTCTCACTGTGGAGCTTAACTCTCCCGTTGTTCCCTGCATCCTCTTATTAGTTATCCCAGTGCTGGAAAAACAAATCTTCAAGCCAGGTCCCTGATTTCCACATTAGTTTATTATTCAATAATAATGTTTCTTACAGAGCTGCATTAATTAAAAGCAAGCACCACAAGAAACCTGTCACTTCGAGTGTCATTTGTCACAGCAACCTGATGTTCTTTTCCTTCCGTCATTTTTAGAACTTTGGTTGCCATGGCAACCCATAGCCACTTTTATATATAGCATCACTTATATTCATCTGGTTTATTTTATTTCCTTTTTTTTTAAAACCGTCAGGAAGACAAGCTGTTTTTTCTTCTTTTAACAAAGCTCATAATGTGGTGGAATAATCAGGCATAATGAAGGGTTGATCCACAAAGGAATATTACATGTTAAATGAAAAATTATTATCTTGCAACTGTATATTAAAATGCTCTGTTTCAAAAATAAAATCTCTAAGAAGAAGTGAGTCCAGGTTTAATGTCCCAGGTACTGGCCCATTAGACGTCAGTAGCCCTAGGATGTAATTAGTATCCCATAAGATGGCAGACAAACAAAACAACTGAAGGTTTAAGGGAAATTCAGGCGTGCATAACAAGCAGTATTCAGCCATGAGCTGGCCCTTCCACTCAGGGGGTCATGGGGCTCAGTGCCCAGCCCAGGTTTTGTCTGGGGTTCCTGGATTCCCCTGCACTCCACTGGAACTAACTCCAACATGCAGTGATGACAAAGTCTTCTAGGGACAGGCAGTCAAGAGAAAGCAGCCTTCTGCAGGTTAGAAATGATGTTCTAGAAGATTCCAAACTATCTGGCCAATAGGGAGAAATGGGGAGGAAACACTGCAGGTTGGGGTCTGTGGTGGACGCAGCACTGAACCAGCCCCTTCTACAGCCGCCGGCATTCTCAGTGTTCCCCAGGCCCCTTCACCTTCCAATCCACCCAGTCTCATTTTCCCAAGATAATCCAGGTCTCATCTTTATTTAGCTTCACCTTCTAGTTGTAAGCCCCTGGCCTGAACTGATCTTTTCTTCTGTCTCCCATCCAAGTCCTACTTTTCTGAAACAACCCAAGTCCCATTTCCTTGGTGACTCCTCCTAACACTGTAGCTCTTGGCAACCTCTTAGCTATTTTTTTTAATCCCGATAACTCTCATGGCCTCCACATCACTCAGGAACATGGCCTCCTTTCATTCAGTTCAATGTGTATTTACTGGGCATTTACTATGTGCCAAGCCTTTTAAGAGGCACTATGGAGAAAAGGGTGAACCAGTTCAGGTTTCAGACTTAAGAGCTTTCAGTCTAGTGGGGCAGGGCAGGGGGAACCAATACGAAAGCAGATAATTTCAGTTTAATTCAGTAAAAGAGATTTTCACAGCTCAAGCAGGAGTACAAACTATACTTAAGAATATCTGGGGTTTCCTGGGGAAAATTATGCCTGACATGAATCTTTAAAGATGAGAATATTTAACTAAGCAAAGAAAGAGGATAGAGCATTCCAGGCAAGGGAACGGCATTGACAAAGATCTAGGACTCTGGAAAAGCAGAGGCTGAGCAGGAAGATACAACAGGTATTGCTAGAAAATAAAAAGGTGAGATGAGGAGCTGGAGACTTGGATAACAACCATGCATTGAAGATCCTTGCTTGTCTTGAAAAGGAACTTGGGCCTTATTTGGAAAATAGGAAGGAGCTATGAAAGGGTTTTTGGCTTGGGAATGACATGTTTACATTTGTTTTTAGGTTAGAATATTTTATATTCCTGGGTCCATCAGTGTTTCTTGGTATATTGGTATATTGCCTTTATTTCTTCTCTTAGTTGGTATTTGAAAACAAAATTTGTTTTTTAATTTCTTTTATATATACCAAAATTTAGAATACACAAAGATATAAGGACTCTAGCAATACACTAACTTTCTAAAAACCACTCTTCTTGATTTTCTGTGATTTGTTGAGATAACCACAGGAGTAGTGTACACGAGAGTCCCAGATACAATGGCATGAAGAACTAAAACAGCCTATCATCAAAAACACCTAATATGGATTGATCAAAACTTGGGATTCTATGAAAGCAGTGCTCATAGGGAAATTCATAGTTGTAAATGCCTACACTAAAAAAGAATTCACGCTGGAGTTATGATGTTCACTATCAACTTTATATATGTAGTATTTATAAAGTATCCTATTATTAATATGAATGTCTTAATAAACATTTAAATGTCAAAAAAGGAATTCAAATCAATGACTTATATTTACATTTTAAGGAGATAAAAATAAGAACAAAATAAACCCAAAGCCAGAAGAAGGAAGGAAATAATGAGGATTAGAGCAGAGAAAATTGAAATGGAAAAACAATAGATCAAATCAACAAAACCTAAAGTTGGCTATTTGAAAAAAATCAACAAAACTGGCAAACTTTTATCTATATTGACTAAGGAAAAAGAGAGAAGACATGAATTACTAAAATCAGGAATTAAAGAGAGGACATTACTACTGACCTTACAGAAGCAAAAAGGATTATAAGAGAATACTATGAACTATTGTACACCAACAAATTAGACAACCTAGATGAAATGGACAAATTCCTGGAAATACAGACTACCAAAAATGACTCAAGAAAAAATAGAAAATCTAAGAAGACCTATAGCGAGTAAAGAGACTGAATCAATAATCAGAAACCTCTCAACAAAGAAAAGCCCAGGCCCAGAGAACTTCACTGGTGAATTCTACCAAACAAAGAAGAAATAACACCGATCTTTCTCAAACTTTTTCAAAACAGAGAAGAGAAAGGAACACTGTATAATTCATTTGATGAGGACAGTATTAACCCTGACACCAAAGCCAGACAAAAACATCACAAGAAAACTACAGACCAAAATACCTTATGAATATTGATTCAAAAATCAACAAAATAATAACAAAGTGAATCCAATACCATAGTAAAAGAATTTTTACCATGACCAAGTGGAATCTATCCCAAGAATGCAAAAGTGGTTCAACATATGAAAATCAAAGTAACACATCATATTAATAGAATGAAGGAAAAGAACAATATGATTATCTCGATAGAGGCAGAGAAAACATTTGACAAAATCCAACATTCTTTCATGATGCAATCATTTACCAATCTAAGTAGACAGAAACTTCCTCAACCTGATAAAGAGCATTTATGAAAAACCTACACCTAACGTTATACTCAATGATGAAAGTCTGAAAACTTTCCCCCTAAAGTCAGGAACGAGATAAGGGTGCTCACTTTTGCCACTTGTATTCAACATTGTACTGGAAGTTCCAGCCAGAGCAATTAGATAAGAAAAAGAAATAAAAGATATCCAAATTGAAAAAGTAGAAGTAAAACTGTCCCTATTCATAGATGAAAAAAATCACATATATGGTAAATCCTAAAGAATTCACACACACACACAAAAACTATTAAGATTAATTTAAAAATTCAGCAACATTGTGGGATACAAGACCTATAGTAGTAATGAACAACTTGAAAGGGAAATTAAGAAAACAATTCCACTCACAATAAAATCAAAAAGAACATAATATCTAGGAACATATTTAACCAAGTAAAGCTGTAATTACCCTGAAAACTACAAAGCATTACTGGAAGAAATTGAAGAAGACCTAAATAAATGGAAATATATACTGTATTCATGGATTGGAAGATTCAGTATTGTTAAGATACCAATACTGCCCAACACATACAATGCAATCCCTATCAAAATTCCAATGGCCATTTTTACAGAAATGGAAAAGCCAATACTCAAATTTATATGGAATGTCAAGGAATCTCAGAAAGCTAAAACAATACAGAAAAAGAAGAACAAAGTTGGATGACTCACATTTCCTGATGTCAAAATTTACTGCGAGTTTATGGTAATGAAAACCTTGTGGTACTGGCATAGAGGTAGACATATAGATCAAGAAAAGAGTTAAGAATCCTGAAACAAACCCATATACCTATGGCCAGTTGAGTTTCAACAAAGGTGCCAAGACCATTCAATGGGGAAAGAGCAGTCTTTTCTTTCTTTTTTTTTTTTTTTAACATCTTTATTGGGGTATAATTGCTTTACAATGGTGTGTTAGTTTCTGCTTTATAACAGAGTGAGTCAGTTATGTTATTATATATGTTCCCATATCTCTTCCCTCTTTGTCTCCCTCCCTCCCACCCTCCCTATCCCACCCCTCCAGACAGCCACAAAGAACCGAGCCGGTTTCCCTGTGCCATGCGGCTGCTTCCCACTGGCTATCTACCTTACGTTTGTTAGTATATATATGTCCATGTCTCTCTCTCGCCCTAACACACCTCACCCTTCCCCCTCCCCATATCCTCAAGTCTGTTCTCCAGTAGGTCTCTGTCTTTATTCCTGTTTTACCCCTAGGTTCTTCATAACATTTTTTTTTCTTAAATTCCATATATATGTGTTAGCATACGGTATTTGTCCTTCTCTTTCTGACTTACTTCACTCCGTATGACAGACTCTAGATCTATCCACCTCATTACAAATAGCTCAATTTCGTTTCTTTTTATGGCTGAGTAATATTCCATTGTATATATGTGCCACATCTTCTTTATCCATTCATCCGACGACGGGCACTTAGGTTGTTTCCATCTCCGGGCTATTGTAAATAGAGCTGCAATGAACATTTTGGTACATGACTCTTTCTGAATTCTGGTTTCCTCAGGGTATATACCTAGTAGTGGGATTGCTGGGTCATATGGTAGTTCTATTTGTAGTTTTTTAAGGAACCTCCATACTGTTCTCCATAGTGGCTGAACCAATTCACATTCCCACCAGCAGTGCAAGAGTGTTCCCTTTTCTCCACACCCTCTCCAGCATTTATTGTTTCTAGATTTTTTGATGATGGCCATTCTGACTGGTGTGAGATGATATCTCATTGTAGTTTTGATTTGCATTTCTCTAATGATTAATGATGTTGAGCATTCTTTCATGTGTTTGTTGGCAGTCTGTATATCTTCTTTGGAGAAATGTCTATTTAGGTCTTCTGCCCATTTTTGGATTGGGTTGTTTATTTTTTTGTTATTGAGCTGCATGAGCTGCCTGTAAATTTTAGAGATTAATCCTTTGTCAGTTGATTCATTTGCAAATATTTTCTCCCATTCTGAGGGCTGTCTTTTGGTCTTGTTTATGGTTTCCTTTGCTGTGCAAAAGCTTTGAAGTTTCATTAGGTCCCATTTGTTTATTTTTGTTTTTATCTCCATTACTCTAGGAGATGGGTCAAGAAGGATCTTGCTGTGATTTATGTCATAGAGTGTTCTGCCTATGTTTTCCTCTAAGAGTTTGATAGTTTCTGGCCTTACATTTAGGTCTTTAATCCATTTTGAGCTTATTTTTGTGTATGGTGTTAGGGAGTGATCTAATCTCATACTTTTACATGTACCTATCCAATTTTCCCAGCACCACTTATTGAAGAGGCTGTCCTTTCTCCACTGTATATTCCTGCCACCTTTATCAAAGATAAGGTGACCATATGTGCATGGGTTTATCTCTGGGCTTTCTATCCTATTCCATTGATCTATCTTTCTGTTTTTGTGCCAGTACCATACTGTCTTGATTACTGTAGCTTTGTAGTATAGTCTGAAGTCAGGCAGCCTGATTCCTCCAGCTCCATTTTTTGTTCTCAAGATTGCTTTGGCTATTCGGGGTCTTTTGTGTTTCCATACAAATTGTGAAATTTTTTGTTCTAGTTCTGTGAAAAATGCCAGTGGTAGTTTGATAGGGATTGCATTGAATCTATAGATTGCTTTGGGAAGTAGAGTCATTTTCACAATGTTGATTCTTCCAATCCAAGAACATGGTATATCTCTCCATCTGTTTGTATCATCTTTAATTTCTTTCATCAGTGTCTTATAATTTTCTGCATACAGGTCTTTTGTCTCCTTAGGTAGGTTTATTCCTAGATATTTTATTCTTTTTGTTGCAATGGTAAATGGGAGTGTTTTCTTGATTTCACTTTCAGATTTTTCATCATTAGTATATAGGAATGCCAGAGATTTCTGTGCATTAATTTTGTATCCTGCTACTTTACCAAATTCATTGATTAGCTCTAGTAGTTTTCTGGTAGCATCTTTAGGATTCTCTATGTATAGTATCATGTCATCTGCAAACAGTGACAGCTTTACTTCTTCTTTTCCGATTTGGATTCCTTTTATTTCCTTTTCTTCTCTGATTGCTGTGGCTAAAACTTCCAAAACTATGTTGAATAAGAGTGGTGAGAGTGGGCAACCTTGTCTTGTTCCTGACCTTAGTGGAAATGCTTTCAGTTTTTCGCCATTGAGGATGATGTTGGCTGTGGGCTTGTCATATACGGCCTTTATTATATTGAGGAAAGTTCCCTCTACACCTACTTTCTGCAGGGTTTTTATCATAAATGGGTGTTGAATTTTGTCAAAAGCTTTCTCTGCATCTATTGAGATGATCATATGGTTTTTCTCCTTCAATTTGTTAATATGGTTAATCACATTGATAGATTTGCGTATATTGAAGAATCCTTGCATTCCTGGAATAAACCCCACTTGATCATGGTGTATGATCCTTTTAATGTGCTGTTGGATTCTGTTTGCTAGTATTTTGTTGAGGATTTTTGCATCTATGTTCATCAGTGATATTGGCCTGTAGTTTTCTTTCTTTGTGACATCCTTGTCTGGTTTTGGTATCAAGGTGATGGTGGCCTCGTAGAATGAGTTTGGGAGTGTTCCTCCCTCTGCTATATTTTGGAAGAGTTTGAGAAGAATAGGTGTTAGCTCTTCTCTAAATGTTTGATAGAATTCGCCTGTGAAGCCATCTGGTCCTGGGCTTTTGTTTGTTGGAAGATTTTTAATCACAGTTTCAATTTCAGTGTTTGTGATTGGTCTGTTCATATTTTCTATTTCTTCCTGATTCAGTCTTGGCAGTTTGTGCATTTCTAAGAATTTGTCCATTTCTTCCAGATTGTCCATTTTATTGGCATAGAGTTGCTTGTAGTAATCCCTCATGATTTTTTGTATTTCTGCAGTGTCAGTTGTTACTTCTCCTTTTTCATTTCTGATTCTATTGATTTGAGTCTTCTCCCTTATTTTCTTGATGAGTCTGGCTAATGGTTTATCAATTTTGTTAATCTTCTCAAAGAACCAGCTTTTAGTTTTATTGATCTTTGCTATTGTTTCCTTCATTTCTTTTTCATTTATTTCTGATCTGATTTTTATGATTTCTTTCCTTCTGCTAACTCTGGGGTTTTTTTGTTCTTCTTTCTCTAATTGCTTGAGGTGCAAGGTTAGGTTGTTTATTCGAGATGTTTCCTGCTTCTTAAGGTGGGCTTGTATTGCTATAAACTTCCCTCTTAGAACTGCTTTTGCTGCATCCCATAGGTTTTGGGTCGTTGTATCTCCATTGTCATTTGTTTCTAGGTATTTTTTAATTTCCTCTTTGATTTCTTCAGTGATCACTTCGTTACTAAGTAGTGTATTGTTTAGCCTCCATGTGTTTGTATTTTTTACTGCTCTTTTCCTATAATTGATATCTAATCTCATGGCGTTGTGGTCGGAAAAGATACTTGATATAATTTCAATTTTCTTAAATTTACCAAGGCTTGATTTGTGACCCAAGATATGATCTATCCTGGAGAATGTTCCATGAGCACTTGAGAAAAATGTGTATTCTGTTGTTTTTGGATGGAGTGTCCTATAAATATCAATTAAGTCCATCCTGTTTAATGTATCATTTAAAGCTTGTGTTTCCTTATTTATTTTCATTTTGGATGATCTGTCCATTGGTGAAAGTGGGGTGTTGAAGTCCCCTACTATGAATGTGTTACTGTCGATTTCCCCTTTTATGGCTGCTAGTTTTTGCCTTATGTATTGAGGTGCTCCTATGTTGGGTGCATAAATATTTACAATTGTTATATCTTCTTCTTGGATCGATCCCTTAATCATTATGTAGTGTCCTTCTTTGTCTCTTCTGATAGTCCTTATTTTAAAGTCTATTTTGTCTGATATGAGAATTGCTACTCCAGCTTTCTTTTGGTTTCCATTTGCATGGAATATCTTTTTCCATCCCCTTACTTTCAGTCTGTATGTGTCTCTAGGTCTGAAGTGGGTCTCTTGTAGACAGCATATATATGGGTCTTGTTTTTGTATCCATTCAGCCAATCTGTGTCTTTTGGTGGGAGCATTTAGTCCATTTACATTTAAGGTAATTATCGATATGTATGTTCCTATTCCCATTTTCTAAATTGTTTTGGGTTCGTTATTATAGGACTTTTCCTTCTCTTGTGTTTTTGTCTAGAGAAGTTCCTTTAGCATTTGTTGTAAAGCTGGTTTGGTGGTGCTGAACTCTCTCAGCTTTTGCTTGTCTGTAAAGGTTTTAATTTCTCCATCAAATCTGAATGAGATCCTTGCTGGGTAGAGTAATCTTGGTTGCAGGTTTTTCTCCTTCATCACTTTCAGTATGTCCTGCCACTCCCTTCTGGCTTGTAGAGTTTCTGCTGAGAGATCAGCTGTTAACCTTATGGGGATTCCCTTGTGTGTTATTTGTTGTTTTTCCCTTGCTGCTTTTAATATGCTTTCTTTGTATTTAGTTTTTGACAGTTTGATTAATATGTGTCTTGGCGTATTTCTCCTTGAATTTATCCTGTATGGGACTCTCTGTGCTTCCTGGACTTGATTAACGATTTCCTTTCCCATATTAGGGAAGTTTTCAACTATAATCTCTTCAAATATTTTCTCAGTCCCTTTCTTTTTCTCTTCTTCTTCTGGAACCCCTATAATTCGAATGTTGGTGCGTTTAATGTTGTCCCAGAGGTCTCTGAGACTGTCCTCAGTTCTTTTCATTCTTTTTTCTTTATTCTGCTCTGCAGTAGTTATTTCCACTATTTTATCTTCCAGGTCACTTATCCGTTCTTCTGCCTCATTTATTCTGCTATTGATCCCATCTAGAGTATTTTTCATTTCATTTATTGTGTTGTTCATCATTGTCTGTTTCATCTTTATTTCTTCTAGGTCCTTGTTAACTGCTTCTTGCATTTTGTCCATTCTATTTCCAAGATTTTGGATCATCTTTACTATCATTATTCTGAACTCTTTTTCAGGTAGACTGCCTATTTCCTCTTCATTTGTTAGGTCTGGTGGGTTTTTATCCTGCTCCTTCATCTGCTGTGTGTTTTTCTGTCTTCTCATTTTGCTTATCTTACTGTGATTGGGTTCACCTTTTTGCAGGCTGCAAGTTCGTAGCTCCCGTTGTTTTTGATGTCTGTCTCCAGTGGCTAAGGTTGGTTCAGTGCGTTGTGTAGGCTTCCTGGTGGAGGGGACTAGTGGCTGTGTTGTGGTGTATGAGGCTAGATCTTGTCTCTCTAGTGGGCAGGTCCACGTCTGGTGGTGTGTTTTGGGGTGTCTGTGGACTTATTATGATTTTAGGCAGCCTCTCTGCTAGTGGGTGGGGTTGTGTTCCTGTTTTGCTATATGGTTGGCATAGGTTGTCCAGCACTGTAGCTTGCTGGTCGTTGAGCGAAGCTGGGTGCTGGTGTTGAGATGGAGATCTCTGGGAGATTTTCGCCGTTTGATATTATGTGGGGCTGGGAGGTCTCTTCTTGACGAGTGTTCTGAAGTTGGCTCTCCCACCTCAGAGGCAGAGTCCTGACTCCTGGCTGGAGCAGCAAGAGCCTTTCATCCACTCGGCTCAGAATAAAAGGGAGAGAAAGTAGAGAGAATTAGTATAAGTAGGAGGAAATAGGAAAGAAAGAAAGAAAGAAAGAAAGAGAGGAGGGAAGGAAGGAAGGAGGGAAGGAAGAAAGAAAGAAAGAAGAAAAGAAAGGAAGAAGGCAAGAAGGAAAGAAAGGAGGGAGGGAGGGAGGAGGGAAGGAAGGAAGGAATGAGGGAAGGAAGGAAAAAATACAGAAAGAAAGAAGATACAGTAAAATAAAATAAAGTATAATAAAGTTATTGAATTAAAAAAATAATTATTTAGAGGAAAAAAAAAAGGGAAGGATAGAACCTTAGGACAAATGGTGGAAGCAAAGTTATAGAGACAAAATCTTACATAGAAGCATACACATATACCCTCACAAAAAGAGGTAAAGTGGAAAAAATCATAAAACTTGCTCTCCAAGTCCACCTCCTCAATTTGGGACGATTCGTTGTCTCAAAAAGGGAAGGAAGGAAGGAAAGATAGAAAGAAGGTAAAGTATAACAGAGTTCTTTAAATTAAAATTAATTATTAAGAAAAAAATTAAAAAAAAAAATGGTCGGATAGAACGCTGGGACAAATGGTGGAAGCAAACCTATACAGACAAGATCTCACACAGAAGCATACACATACACATTCACAAAAAGAGGAAAAGGGGAAAAAATCATAGATCTTGCTCTAGAAGTCCGCCTCCTCAATTTGGGATGATTCGCTGTCTATTCATGTATTCCACAGAGGCAGGGTACATCAAATTGATTGTGTAGCTTTAATCCGCTGTTTCTGAGGCTGCTGGGAGAGATTTCCCTTTTTCTTCTTTGTTCTCACAGCTCACCTTTTCCCCGGACTCCCTCCCGGCTAGCCGTGGCGCACTAACCCCTTCGGGCTATGTTCAAGCCGCCAACCCCAGTCCTCTCCCTGAGCTCCGACCGAAACCGAAACCGAGCCTCAGCTCGCAGCCCCGCCCGCCCCCGGCGGGTGAGCACACGAGCCTCTCGGGCTGGTGAGCGCCGGTCGGCGCCGATCCTCTGTGCGGGAATCTCTCCGCTTTGCCCTCCGCGCCCCTGTTGCTGTGCTGTCCTCCGCGGCTCCGAAGCTCCCCGCTCCGCCTCCCGCAATCTCTGCCCGCGAAGGGGCTCCTAGTGTGTGGAGACCTTTCCTCCTTCACGGCTCCCTCCCACTGGTGCAGGTACCGTCCTTATCCTTTTGTCTCTGTTTATTCTTTTTTCTCTTGCCCTACCCAGGTACGTGGGGAGTTTCTTGCCTTTTGGGAGGTCTGAGGTCTCCTGCCAGCGTTCAGTAGGTGTTCTGTAGGAGTTGCTCCACGTGTAGATGTATTTCTGGTGTATCTGTGGGGAGGAAGGTGATCTCTGCGTCTTACTCCTCCGCCATCTTGGAAAGAGTCCTGCCGAGCAGTCTTTTCAACAAATGATGCTGGAACAACTGGGTACTCACAGGCAAAAGAATGAAGTTACACCCTTAGTTCACATCATATATAAAAATTAATTCAAAATGGATTAAAGAACTGAATTGATGTAAGAGATTTATCTGTAAAACTCTTTCAGAAGAAATCATAGGATTAACTCTTCACAGTCTTAGATTTGTCAACAGATTCTTAGGTATGACACCAAAACTGCAAGCAACAACAAAGAAAATAGGTAAATTGAACTCTATTTGAGTTAAAAACTTTGTGCATCAAAGGACATTATCAAGAAAGTGAAAAGACAACCTGCAGAATTAAGAATAAGATTAATGAATTACATATCTGATGAGTCTAGTACCCAGCATATATAAAGACCAATTGCAACTCAGAAACAAAACCACAAATTTTTTTAAATAGGTAAAAAACTTGAATAGACACTTCTCCAAAGAAGATTTACAAATTGTCAACTAACAAGTGAAAAGATACTCAAAATCATTGATCATTAGAATAATGCAAATTAAAACCACAGTGAGGTACCACTTCAACCTCACTAATGGTTAGAATAATAATTTTTTTGAAAAGAGAATAACAATTCTGGCAAGTATATGCAGAAACTGAATCCTCATACACTGCTGGTGATAGTGTAAAATGTTCAGCCACTGTGGAAAACAGTTTGCCAGTTCCTCAAAAAGTTAAACATAGAATTACCATATGACTCAACAATTTTACTCTTAGATATATACCCAGAATAATTGAAAACAGGCCCCTAAACAAATACATATACAACACATGCTCATAGCTGCTCTACGCACAATAGCCAAAAAGGTGGCAGTGGTCCAAATGTCCATCATGAATGAATGGATAAATAAATTGTAGCATATACATATAATTAGAAATTATTCAGCCATATAAAAGAGTGCTATAACATGAATGAAACTGAAATACACCACGCTAAGAAGTCAGACCCACATATTGTATGATTCCATTTATATGAAATATCCAGAATAGATAAATCCATAGAGACAGAGCATGGATGAGTGTTACCAGAGACAGGGAAATGGCGCATGACTGCTACTGGGTATGTTATGTTTCCTTTTGGGGTGATGAATATATTTTGAAATCTGATAGAGGTGATAGTTGGACAACACTGTGAGTGTACTAAATGCCATTGAATTATACACTTTAAAATGGCTAACTTTAATGTTATGCGAATTTCACTTTAATAAAAAAAAAGGAATACGGGGCTTCCCTGGTGGCACAGTGGTTGGGAGTCCACCTGCCGATGCAGGGGACACGGGTTCGTGCCCCGGTCTGGGAGGATCCCACATGCCGCGGAGCAGCTAGGCCCGTGAGCCATGGCCGCTGAGCCTGTGCGTCCGGAGCCTGTGCTCCGCAACGGGAGAGGCCACAACAGTGAGACGTCCGTGTACCGCAAAAAAAAAAAAAAAGAAAAGAAAGAAAAAATTTAAAAGAAATGCCTAGTATGATAAAGGAATTGTAGAATTTTAGAAGCAAAAAAACTTTAGAAGGCTCTGGTCTAAGCTCCTTACAGTGGGTATCTTTAGAGTAGCTGTTTAGCTATCTTCACACTTTTCTGGGAATTTGTTTCTTACCTTTCCTTCCTTCCATCCACTTCCCAGTCTCTCTGGTTCCAATGGAGGCATCCGGGCTTTCACGCCTGGACAACAACACCACTCATCCTCAACAAATAAAGTAAATAATCTTGGGGTGAGCACCAGAGGCTATGTTATTCTTCAAATTTGTAATCTGAACTAGATTTCAGGTTCAGTCTAGCTGGCTACTTTAATGGAAGAAATGTAGTCCCAGGTTGCAGATGGTCATGTTTCACTCTTTTATCATGGAGTCCAGATTAGAGAAAGCCTGCAAGGAAAGAATAACAAAGCAGCCTTAGAAAGAGAACCAGACATGAATGACAGCAAGAATCTAAAATAGTGGATATATGTATATGTATATGTATAACTGATTCACTTTGCTGTACACCTGAAACTAGCACAATATTTTAAATCAACCATACTCCAATAAAAATTTTTTTAAAAAAATCACTGAGTACAGATAATTCCTTGGGGCAATTCATTCCAGAAGCCTGATGAATCCCCAGAACTTGGGCTTCATAAGAGACCCTGTGACTCTAATTAATCTTAATTTCTTCACGTTAGTAACTTGAATGGATTTCTGTCTTTTGAAACCTATACAGTTCTCCTATGCAGATGAGAAACCAAGGATCATATATAATTTAACTATAAAAATCAGTTACTTAATCAGGATTTGTTAAGCATTCATGAGACGCATTAATTCTAAGAGGTGTAATCAAGGAGATTGATACCAAGAATGATTATGTTGGTGCTATTATATTTTGTTGATTACTATTACCAGCCAAACAAAGTGTGCTTAAAAACAGCAGCAACAATTTTTTGTCCCCGCACACAAGGTCCTAATAATAAGGTAGAAGGCAGAAAACACTACAAGACAACTCATGGTTGAGTCATGAGAAGAAAATGACAAATCTTGACAAAATGGAGAATAATTTTACCTTAAAAAAGGATTATGTAAAGAAAACTCCAGATTTTAAAATCTGGGTTTTAACTCTATCCAATTAATTAAATGTACCTTCACCTGCACTTAGAGATAGTGCTCAAATATTCATTGATGTTTATATTCAACATTGTCACAATAATTTTTTATTTCATTTCATTAATGAAATATTTTTCATTTTCCACAATAATTTGCAAATACTAACAATGCAATTACATAGAACCAAAACATTATGTATTCCACAAAAATATTTGGCATTTGATTTATCCTTGTGAAATTAAAAAATGAAATCCAGGACACAATCTGTCTTTTGGAGTATGGATCCTTATATATAGCAAAGAAGGCTGCTTCATTCATTTTCCCTCCCAAGACTTTGATAAATATATAAAGTTAGAGGAAATCTGTTTTGGCATAGGACTTCCCTCTAAATTGTATATACAAAATATTCAGTTCTGTTCTTTAAGGTTTAGAAATGAAAACTTAAATTATACTAATACATCTGTTAATAGACTGATACTGTAGGCATAGGAAAAAAGCTCCAAAGTGTGAACTGGAGAGTGAATGAGTGGAATTAACTGACACTTAATTTTGTTGTTTATACCTAAACCCATTTTTTCATTGAAAACTAAGTGAAATATGAGGATACAGTTAGAGTTAAATTTGTCTAGAGAGTACTTCTTAACCATGGAAGTGATCCTATTGTGTATATGCCTAAGTCTGCTTGAAGATCAAGGCACGTATTTATAGTTGATGTGTTCCCTCCCTGGCCATTACTTCCTAAGACAACAAAGTGGAATCTGTAACAGGAGTTTAGGCTTTCTCACTATCATTTGTCCATCTTTAATGAGGAATTTAGAGGCAAAAGTAAACATGGAAGTGGAGAAAGAAGATCACATAATTTATTTCTCTGTGTGTGTGTGCATATGCATGGGTATGGAAAAATTGAAGGTGAATAGAAATAAGATTCTCCCCCAAACCACAGATTTGTAAGAGATCAAATTTGAAAAATCCAGAAGAGTTTTCCTTGAAGGTCTACAAAGCTCATGCTGTATACCAAGCCAACATAAATAAAAGCAAATGTAAACAAATGGACCCTAATCAAACATATAAGCTTTTGCATGGCAAAGGAAACCATAAACAAAACAAAAAGACAACCTATGGAGAGAAAATATTTGCAAAAAATGTAACCAACAAGGGCTTAATTTCCAAAATATACAAACAGCTCATACAACTCAATAACAACCCAATCAAAAATGGGCAGAAGACCTAAATAGACATTTTTCCAAAGAAGACATATGGATGGCCAATAGGCACGCGAAACATCATTAATTATTAGAGAAATGCAAATCAAAACTACAATGAAAATTAAGAAAACACTCCCATTTACCATTGCAACCAAAAGAATAAAATATCTAGGAATAAACCTACCTAAGGACACAACAGACCTGTATGCAGAAAATTATGACACTGATGAAAGAAATTAAAGATGATACAAATAGATGGAGAGATATACCATGTTATTGGATTGGAAGAATCAACATTGTGAAAATGACTATACTACCCAAAGCAATCTACATATTCAATGCATTCTCTATCAAACTACCACTGGCATTTTTCACAGAACTAGAACAAAAGATTTCACAATTTGTATGGAAACACAAAAGACCCTGAATAGCCAAAACAATCTTGAGAATGAAAAACGGAGCTGGAGGAATCAGACTCCCTGATTTCAGACTATACTACAAAGCTACAGTAATCAAGACAGTATGGTACTGGCAAAAAAACAGAAATATAGATCAATGGAACAGGATAGAAAGCCCAGAGATAAACCCACACACATATGGTCACCTTATGTTTGATAAAGGAGGCAAGAATACACGGCGGAGAAAAGACAGCCTCTTCAATAAGTGGTTCTGGGAAAACTGGACAGGTACATGTAAAAGTATGAAATTAGAATACTCCCTAACACCATACACAAAAATAAACTCAAAATGGATTAAAGACCTAAATGTAAGGCCAGACACTATAAAACTCTTAGAGGAAAACATAGGCAGAATGCTCTATGACATAAATCACAGCAAGATCCTTTTTGACCCACCTCCTAGAGAAATGGAAATAAAAACAAAAATAAACAAATGGGACCTAATGAAACTTAAAAGCTTTTGCACAGCAAAGGAAACCATAAACAAGACCAAAAGACAACCCTCAGAATGGGAGAAAATATTTGCAAATGAAGCAACTGGCAAAGGATTAATCTCCAAAATTTACAAGCAGCTCATGCAGCTCAATAACAAAAAACCAACCAACCCAATCCAAAAATGGGCAGAAGACCTAAATAGACATTTCTCCAAAGAAGATATACAGACTGCCAACAAACACATGAAAGAATGCTCAACATCATTAATCATTAGAGAAATGCAAATCAAAACTACAATGAGATATCATCTCATACCGGTCAGAATGGCCATAATCAAAAAATCCAGAAACAATAAATGCTGGAGAGGGTGTGGAGAAAAGGGAACACTCTTGCACTGTTGGTGGGAATGTAAATTGATACAGCCATTATGGAGAACAGTATGGAGGTTCCTTAAAAAACTACAAATAGAACTACCATATGACCCAGCAATCCCACTACTGGGCATATACCCTGAGAAAACCATAATTCAAAAAGAGTCATGTACCAAAATGTTCATTGCAGCTCTATTTACAATAGCCCGGAGATGAAAACAACCTAAGTGCCCATCGTCGGATGAATGGATAAAGAAAATGTGGCACATATATACAATGTAATATTACTCAGCCATAAAAAGAAATGAAACTGAGTTATTTGTAGTGAGGTGGATGGACCTAGAGTCTGTCGTACAGTGTGAAGTAAGTCAGAAAGAGAAAAACAAATACTGTATGTAACACATACAGAATCTAAGGGGAAAAAAAAAAAGGGTCATGAAGTACCTAGGAGTAAGTCGGGAATAAAGACACAGACCTACTAGAGCATGGATTTGAGGATATGGGGAGGGGGAAGGGTAAGCTGTGACAAAGTGAGGGAGTGGCATGGACATATATACACTACTAAATGTAAAATAGATAGCTAATGGGAAGCAGCCGCATAGCACAGGGAGATCAACTTGGTGGTTTGTGACCACCTGGGAGAGCGGGAGGGAGGGAGACGCAAGAGGGAAGAGATATGGGAATATATGTATATGTATAACTGATTCACTTTGTTATAAAGCAGAAACTAACACACCATTGTAAAGCAGTTATACTCCAATAAAGGTGTTAAAAAAAAAAACTACAATGAGGTATCACCTCACATCAGTCAGAATGGCCATCAAAAAGTCTACAAATAATAAATGCTGGTGAGGGTGTGGAGAAAAGGAAACCCTCCTCCAGTGTTGATGAGAGTGTATATTGGTTCAGCCACTATGGAGAACAGTATGGAGGTTCCTTAAAGAACTAAAACTAGTTGCCATAGGATCCTGCAATCCCACTCCTCGACATATATCTGGAGAAAACTCTAATTCAAAAAGATACATGCAGTCCCATGTTCATAGCAGCACTATTTCAATATCCAAGATATGGAAGCAACCTTAATGTCCATAGACAGATGAATGGATAAAGAAGCACTATTTCAATATCTAAGATATGGAAGCAACCTACATGTCCATAGACAGATGAATGGATAAAGAAGATGGTATATGTATATGTATAAATAAATATATATTGCCATGTATATTTATACATTGCAATGCTAGTCAGCCATAAAAAAGAATGAAATAATGTCATTTGCAGCAACATGGATGGACCTAGAGATTATCATACTAAGTGAAGTAAACAGACAAGGATAAATACCATATGATATCACTTATTTGTGGAATCTAAAATATGATACAAATGAACTTATTTACAAAACAAAAGCAGACTCACAGACATAGAAAAATAAACTTACCAAAGGGGAAACGGGGAGGGTGGAGGGATAAATTAGGATTTGGTGATTAACATATACATACTACTATATATAAAATAGATGATAAACAACAAGGACCTACTGTGTAGCAGAGGGAACTCTATTAAATATCTTGTAATAACCAATAATGGAAAAGAATATGAAAAAAGAATATATACATATAACTGAAACATTTTGCTGTACATCAGAAACTAACACAACATTGTACATCAACTATACTTCAATTAAAAAAATAATTTAAAAAAGAAAGTTAATGCTACCCATTCAAGTGCCCCATGGGTAAGAGACTTGTTTCATTCCTTTTCCATGTTCTTTTAGGAACATGTCCAGTGTCCAGAGACACAAAGCAGAAACCTGAGCTCTGGACAAATTTACTTGTAAGTGCACAAATCTAGTGTCATACAAGGTAAACCTCCAGACGTAGTTCAGGACTCTGAGATGCAAGTCTGAAACAGGAGAGATTCCATTTTCCCAGCTTTGCATTCCCTATGCTAATGAACATGTTTTCACCTGCCACGTGCTCTTGAGCTGTGGTAGACTGAACTGATCACCAGAGTAAAGTAACTTCAAGAATAAAATAAGAACATTGTGCACGATATGCATAAAGTCAATCCTTTGCTTTGTAAGCCCAAGACTGTCATCCTCTCTTATTTCATTTTTGCAACTGGAGTTCCAGGTACAGGACAGCACACTCCTCTTCCACACAGAGTTATGCCCTCACACAATGTGAAGCGATGGCAGAAAACTCACTCTTTTTGTGTACAGGTCAGCAATATATTAACTACATAGCTATTGCAGGGTGAGATGGATAGATATAATAAGGTGGAAGGAGGCTGAATAGAGTTCCTTTGGTTCTGTTTCTGCCACATCTTTGAAATATTTGCCTCCTCAGTGCCTTGCTCATCTCTCTGTAAAGTAGGGGTGATATTTGTAAGTCCATGCCAGGAAGTTTACAAGTCTCAAAAGCAAATGAAATTATTTTTTCTACCCACAAAATAAGCAGAAAGTTTCCATAAATATTTCTCCTCAAGGCAAGCTCATAGCCAATTTTACATTTTTCTATAAGAAAAATATTCCTGTCCTAATAACCTGAACCTTCCCCCACCTGGGGAGATATATGCAGGATATGAAGATTCCCTGGGGCAAAATCCCCTTCCAGAGGAGTTCATCATACTCAGACCAGGAGGCAGGTTTCAATATAGGTCATGTCATTCCAGAGCTTTCATGGAGTGTGTTAAAGCTGGTGTCTCTAATCCTGTTTAAAACATGTCTAAGACTTCATCTAGAAGTCAGTCTAGTTTCTTTTCAGATGTCATTCAAGGCAAAATCATCATCTGTAGTTCAACAGTTCTTTCACATGTTATTTTAGGTCCCCTTGTTTGAAACAAGGACTTATTTTATTTTGTTTTAATGCCTCTCAAGTTTTTGCTGTCCAAGTTCTTCTTGAAGTTAAGCTATTTGCATTGCCCTGTGTAACACTGAGGAAATGAGCTGTGTTGTCACAAACAGAAAATTATTGAGATGAGTCTTTCTTTGAGGATGGATTTAGAAGGAGTAGTGGTAGAGGAAGACTTAAACTAGAAAATAACTGACAGCAAACATTGACACAGATATTAATAATAAATTAATAATAAGTAAGGTATAAGGGAGACAAATAGGGTTGAAGGGAGAGCTATTTCAGAATAATCTTTTAAAGGCTTTAAAGGAGGAATCTGCAAATTATTTAAATAAATGTGGGACACGAAGGCAAGTGCAGGTTTTGAGAAAATTCTAACTCTCTGGTGGCATTCTCTTAGGGCTTTGGATTCATGGCCCTCTGATTGCCGTGAAAAGTTGGAGGAATCAGAGGTCTGTGCTGAACTGGTTGCCAAGACTTATATACTGCCTGCCCAGCAGATGGGGGTCAGCATTAATTTTTAAAGACACAAAGTAAAAAGTTAACAAAAGTATTGAAACATACAATTTGTGTATGTATTTGTCTACAAATCTTGTCCTGTAGACCAAGATCTTTTCTTTGAGTACAGTTGTAAATTTTTGCTTTCCTTACATTAACCATTTACAACATACTCATTAAGTAATACAACCAAACTCAAGGCAGTAGATAACATGGGTGATAGGCCAGTTCCACTCCCCAACACTCTAAAATTGTACATCTCATTTACAGCCTTCTTAAGAGGATCACATGAAGTAATGTGTGTGCAAATATTCTGTTCTCCTCACAAATCACCTGTCATCTTTGTGTTAGAGTGAGTTAGTGTGCCAGGATGAGTAGCTAATATGTCAGACCACATGATTCTTGAAGAAGGAGGCTATGTCTTACTTATTAGGGGTATCACCAAGTATATCTAGTATATGTCTTTTCCATGGTGGATACTCAACAAATGCTTGTTAAATTGAACATACAAGTTTTCAGAGGCTAAGACTATGCCTCTTATATTCTGACATTTGCCCCATACATTTGCATGTTTCTAATGCTTTTCAATTATTGTATGATGGTGGTAGGTATGAAATAAGGAATTGTTAGGAATAAAAGGCAGTTTGACAAGCTTATATTTATAAGTCATTTTCTCACAAAAGCCCTAAAGAGCCTAGACACATAAAGTTAAGGAATAGGAAAGGTTCTTTAGCATCACATTAAGTCTCAGTAGACAAGTTACCTTCATCCTGCATACAGTATACATCAATTTGAATAATACTGAGATTTTTTAAAGTTTCATTCAACTCAAAAGAAAATTTGGGACCACAAATAAATACTGAAGAATTAAGTCTCATGTAAAATAAATGTATATTAAGCATTATACTTTCAGATTAGTTTAAATAACCGATATAAAACAATGCCTGCAACTGGGACCTCAGAAAACGTCTGTTGGAGACCAAGATTTCTGTGTTATCATTCATCCTTCCTTAACCTTTCCTGTAACATTGAACAAGTCAAGCAATGTATTTCTTTTTTTTTCTATTTTACTTTATTTTAGCTCTTATTTTTTAAATGATGTGTAAGGTATATCTATTAACTTAATGAATACTTCTTATACATAAGAAAGTTGAGCCCTTGAGGAGGTAAAGAAATTGTAAAAAGATAATGAAATTCACTGTAATAATGGATTCTGGATATATAATCACTACACTACATCATAAATAACAATTCCTTCCTTGTGCATAATATCTTCCTTGTACTTCCAGTAAATCTCTGTCTCCTCTCTCCTTCAATGATGGATAACAGATAATGTTTCTTATGCCAGATTCTGGGTTCAGAAAGCCTGTTTCCAGTGAGGCTGGAGCAGTGATGTTTCCATCTTTCCATAGCCTATCACCCAATACTTCCATTTAGTTCACCCTGGGTTTTTTTGGTACTAATCATTTAACTCGTAAACTCTCTCTTTTTTTTTTTTTTGATCCCACTGCATGGCTTGTGGGATCTTAGTTCCCTGACCAGGGATTGAACCGGGGCCCTGGCAGTGAAAATTCTGAGTCCTAACCACTGGATCACCAGGAATTCCCTCATAAACTCTTAATAAACTTAATCCATCCTCTTTCTTCATGGGCCTCATTTATTCATTCGTATCTGAAGCCAAAGAAACAGAGGGGAGAAACTAAAATTACACTCAAGCCCATCCATTTTCTTCTTGCTGAATGTAGATAAAAGTTTCTAAGCCCAACCTTCTTCTCTCCTCAAAGTCATGTCCAAACTCCAGCCATTCCCAAGGCTCCAACTGTTTCTTCTTTTTCAGTGACTCCAAGTTGACACTTTCATTCCTCACATCCCTGCTCAGTTCTGTGCACCTCATCATGGTGCCTTGGAAGCAATTTAACTTCAGTGCTTCAAAGGCCACTCTCACTTTCCTCCTCCACAAATCTCTACTTCTTTTTTGTCCCTGTCTTGTTTAATGACATTAGTATTTACCCAGTGGCCGAGGCTGACAACTTGAGAGAAATCTTTAGAGTTGGCTGATAGATGGGGAGGCAGCAGAAGAGAATTGGTTGGGATGAGTGAGGACCAGTCTCTGTCCATCCAACTGCTACCTTCTCCTCTTGATCTGCACTCTCACTTCGGAAGACCGAGGTCTCATCTGCCTTTCCCTGTTTCTCTGTGACAGCTTCATGGTCATTTTCTCAGTCTACAAGATCTCCCCTATTTCTTAGTCTCTGTACTGTGACAAGATTTATGATTCCAAAACACAGATCTGATGTAGAGCCTTTAGATTACCCCCATGGTGCAGTCGGACCCTCCCCTTCTCTCCTGTGCTTCCTGGTACCATCCCCCCATTTATCCTCTCTAGTCACCTGGAACCATTCATTCTTCTCTCCAAGTAGTGTCAAACTTTGACCTTTGCTCCTCTCTGTCATACTTTCCTCTCTCATAAGAATGCCCCCTCCTCCTTCTGTTCAGCCTTCACTACCCAGCTCAGATGTCACCCATGGCACCTCCTCTTTGAAGAATTTATGGACTCTCCAAAAAAATTAATTGCTTTCTCCCCTGGGCTCCCATAGCATTCTGTTGATCTGGCAGCAGAAACTTTGTCACATGGGATGGGTTGGGACGGGGGTGGGGTCTCTCTCCCTTCATCTGAGTGAACTTATCTTTGTACTTACCAGAACCTTAACATTGACCAGTATGTACTTGTTAAGTGAATAGATGGAATTAATGAAAAAAAAAAGAATGAATGCACAGTACTATCTGTAGACAACAAGCGTTGTGTGAGGAAGGCTGATTTGGGGGCTATTTGTAAATGTGACTCTCTCCTCACTCTCCTTGTGTTTCCAGCAGCATGCCATCACTGTGGCAATGAACTGTGGACCCCATTCTGAAGCTGCTTACACACCTTAGCTGGGTAAATGACATCTGACCTGTGAAAAGTCAAACATAAATGAGATTGAGAGTCATTAACAAATCTCCATATACTACACATCAGAATCTCGTGGGCATGTCCGTAAAAAATGAAATTCCCAATGCCCACAGCAGAGCCACAAACACTACATTATCAACAAACTCTTGAGTATACCTACATACCAGCTCAGCCCCATTCCACAGACTAAGATCTGGGAGCCAGTGTACTTCCTGCTCAGAGATATTTCAGAGATGACTGGTGGTTGGAGCAATGAGGAAAGTATTCATGAAGAAGGAGGAAGACCTCAGGTGATTTCTGAAGAATGGATAGGATTTGGTCAATGGAATAGAGAGAGCAGGGAAAGCACTTCATGTAAGATAAAATGGAAGCAACCTAAATGTCCACTGATGGAGGAATGGATAAAGAAGATGTACATATATACATGGAATACTACTCATCCATAAAAAAGAATGAAATAATGCCATTTGCAGCAACATGGATGGACCTGGAGATTATCATACTAAGTGAAGTAAGTCAGAAAGAGAAAGACAAATATATGATATTGCTTATATATGGAATCTAAAAAAATGATACAAATGAACTTATTTATAAAACAGAAATGGACTCACAGACTTAGAAAACAAACCTATGGTTACCAAAGGGGAAAGGTGGGTGGAGGGATAAATTAGGAGTTTGGGATTAAAATATACACACTACTATATATAAAATAGATAATCAAGAAGGACTTACTGTATAGCACAGGGAGCTCAATATTCTAATAACCTATAAGGGAAAAGAATCTGAAAAAGAATGGATATATGTATATGTATAACTGAATCACTTTGCTGTACACCTGAAACTAATACATTGTAAATCAACTATACCCCAATATAAAATAAAAATTAAATTAAAAAAAACTGTTTGTAAAGATATGGTAGTAGGAACAGGCACTGGGTAAGTCAGGGCCAGAGAGAGCTCACCAACTTGGTTGAGATAGAGGGGGCTGATGAAGAGGTGGTTGGAGTTCTGAGTTAGGACCATATTTCTTGGAGCCTGAAATGACAAGAAAATGGTGTTTAAGTAAGGGGATATCCATGATGAAGGTGTTCTTTTAAAGAGTTTTCAAGTGTGTATCAGATAACATAATGCGTAGAAAGGGCTAGAGGCAGAGATACCAATTAGGGGAGCAAAACTTGCCACCCCAAAATGTCTCTTTGGCATGCAGATTATTTCAAGTTGAAAACAATGAAGGCCCAAAAGACTCAGGAAGAACCTTTGACCTTCCCCCTAACTGCCTAAAGAATGTAGATATAAGACCTATTCCAGGAAGGGAGTTATCACCATAGATGAGTACAGTATAAACTAGCTATGGAGATAGGGAGGAACCCAGCAAAGTCTGTTTGCTAAAAGTCTCTGTGTCCCATTGTCTCTGCCTGGCCCAGAAAACATTTAAGTAACAAACATTTGCTTTTCAATCTCCATGTGAATTGCCTTCCTCTCCTTTGAGGTCCCAAACTACTACCCCCAACATCCTCTGTTGTCTTTAGCTGAAACTGGTATTTAAGGTGAGGGCTTCAGCCATTTGGGGAGTTACTCAGTTTTCCTGGGTCTCTCCCATGTATAGTTGTTACTAAACTTTGATTTTCTCCTGTTAATCTGTCTCATGTCAATTTAATTCTTAAACCAGTCAGAAGAACCTAGAAGGGTAGAGGACAATGTCTTCCTGCCCAACACCAACAGAAAGTTGACTGAAACAAAGGCTTGAAGTGAGGACACCACAGATACTAGTGTAGTGACAGAGAATGGAAAGGAAGAAGCAGAAGCAGGGAGCAGAGTCAGCAAGGGATGATGAGAGATGGGTAGGATGCATACCATAGGAAAGGAGCTTGAGAAATAAAGTGTGACTCCATAGAGGAAGGATGATACAACCATCAGAAACAGAATGTTGGAAAGGAAACCAGGCATAAGTGAAAGAAGGAAGTTTGGTTTGTAGTTATTCTGAGTCTAATGCAAAAGCACCACAGAAAAGAAGAGCGGGGCTGCTGCTTTAGAGAGGAAACACGCTAGAAATAGCGATTTTGGAATCACGTTTGTAGAAATAATAGCTAAAGCTGTGAGACTGTTTGAGGTTTCCAAGGGAGCGTGCAGTGAGAGAGTGGCTAGGGGTTCCTATAGTCAGGAAGTGGGAGCATTAAAGGGGCCAAATAGTGCCCTTAGGATGCTAGCAGGACCACCATTTAAGCCAAGGATGGAGAACCTTTCAAGGATCAGATTGAATGCTCAATACAAATATGAAAAAAATAATGTGGAAAAGCTGACAGTATTTGATCACAGGTATCACAGATGATCTGAGAGAGTGTAGTTTCTGTAGGTGTGGAGGACAGATCAGAGAACAGCCAACATGGGCTTAGTCATTGGAGAATTCTCCCTGGGAAAAGAAAGATGAACAATCCAAGTTGGAGGGAGGACCAAGGTAAACCAGGAAGGCCGAGGCTCTAGAATTTGATGGCAGAGAGCAGGAACTCTGTGCTGGGAAGGTGACAAGCTCAAAATGACAGCAGCTCTGTAGAAGTGAGGAGTCACTTGGAAGCATGGAGGGAAGAGAGACCTCTGTCCCTAAGACAGAAGGAGATAAGATGATGCAGTAACAAGAGACAGACTGCTGTCTGTAGGCCACAGATGCTGTGAGCAGGTCTGCACTGGAGATCTGTCTAGAAACATGGGGCTTAGAATCTTCCTTGTTTTGTTGCCTGTGGTTGCCGGATGAGGACGTCCTTTCACTCTGAGGGCCTCAGTTCCCCACTTACAGTGTGGTGGTAGCAACCCTGCCCAGTTCTCCATCCCAGGGCCTGACATCACTACTGGCAAACACAATCATACTACTGCTGATCAGGAAAAGCAGTGTCATCAGTTCTCTGGATGCTTTGCCCCATGAGTCACATGTGTCACCTCTCCAGTCATTTCCAATGATGGCAAAGGAGAGATTTACAAGGATAAGGAACAAAATGAGTTATGGAGGAATAAATATTTTATTTACTTATCATGGTCCAAGCTTCTTGTTGCAAACAGTATTTTTCTGTAGTGAGCATGCATCTCAAATTCCTTTGGGGGTGGGGATGAGGCATGTAGCATGGACACAGTCAGAAGCCAGGAAAGAAGCTCCAGGAGAGCAGGAAGGGATAAGAGCGAGGGGAGAGGGGTGCCCCTGCATCCAGTGTGCTGTGACCCTCTGCCACAAGCTAGGGCACCTCAGTACATCACCCCATCTCTCTGCTGCTTGATTTCCTCATCAGTTAAATGGTGAAACAGCACAAACCTCATAAGTTGTGATGGGATTAAGTCAGTGGCTGTACATGAAGTCTTTAAAACAGGATGCACTCCATAGGCTTTATGTAAGTGCAGGCTGGAGCAGCAGCAGTGGCAGCTAGGAACTTTACAGTACATGCTGTAAAGCTCTGCAAAGGAGGTACATCTGCACTTATCAGGAAGAACTCTAGTGGTTTGGTCACAGGTCTGTACCCAGCTGAGACTAAAATCCAAAAGGAATGGGGCCATGATGCTTTTATAAATGGCTGTATTCCCAGAACCTAGTCCCTGGAATGTCATAGGCAATAAAAAGATATTTGTTGAATGTATGCTAGTGGGTGGATGGATGGATGGATGGATGGATGGATGGATGAAGAAATAGATGGAGGGATGGAAGGAGGGATGGAGAGGAGTGGCGAGGGTTATACAAAAACATGCATGGAAGGAAGAACAGAGGGTGAAGAGAGGGAAGGAAGGATGGAGGGAGGAATGTTATAAGGCTCTATTTCTTAAAACGTGTGGCAGATGATCTGGGGTCGATCACCTTTTATTATAAAATGTGTTTTGCAGAAGGAAAAAAAAAGGAAGTCTTTTACAATTAGATGTGCTCTGTGCTCTGTCCTAATTTTCAAATGAAATACACCTGCTCTTTGTTGGTAGCCAGCACATTCTCTCTACTCAGGGGTTTTAGATTCACAATGCAACCTGAGCCCCCAGGCACCACCCCTCCCTGCTTCCCTTCCTCTTGCCTACATTTCCTTATATGATAAGCTACTTGATTGGCTGACTTTGCCTTTCAACTCAATTTCTCATTCGCCGCTGGCATTTCCAGGGAACACTCAACAGCGTAGGATGAGGGGCAGCTCATCTCTCCTCTTCCTGTAAATTCTTGCTTAGTGGTTTCCAATAACATTTTGCCTCATGATTATTCTGTTGCTCTTTCCAGAATGCAGTTTTCCACAATTGAACTCAAATCATTTGCTTTTTCAATTGACAAATTATAACAGACAAATGCCACCAATTACTGAACAATTAAGACCCTAGAAGAATGTGCCCAACTGCATTCTTGATGTGGTTGATTTGGAATTTTTTGGACTCAGTTTGTACACTGCTGTAGCAGAAGCACCTGCACTGCGTGTTTAAGAAGTCAGGTTTTACCTGCCTCTGCTGGCTTTCTCTCTCAACCATTTGCAAAAGGTGAGGCTGGAAAAAAAAAAAAATGGTGAGGCTGGACTTGCACCTCTTAGAATTCTACCAAAAAAAAAAAAAAAATCACAAGGAATACCTATGCAGAGAGGGCCTCCCAGTCAGAAGACACAATTGCCAGACCTGACCTTGGCAAGCTCTTCATCCTGTCGAGTCTCAGATTCCACACATGAAAAATGTGCAGCAAACCTGGTGCCACCAGGGTGCCATGGGAACTGGATGGGATCGTGCATTTGGGGAAATCACCCATGCAGCAGGGAGAGTTGAATTTGAATCTGATCTGCTCTACCTGTTCTTACTCACCTCAGAACTGTCCACAAAAAGCCCACTTTACTAAGATAACCATCAGAAAAGGAAAGCGTAAGGCACACATCTCTTAAGTCACTGATTTGTCAATCACTGCCCAGTCTGAAAGTGTGAAAGTGTTTTTTTTTTTTATTTGTTTGTTTTTTTGCGGTACGTGGGCCTCTCACTGTTGTGACCTCTCCCTGTTGCAGAGCACAGGCTCCGTACGCGCAGGCTCAGCGGCCATGGCTCACGGGCCCAGCTGCTCTGCGGCATGTGGGGTCTTCCCGGACCGGGGAATGAACCCGTGTCCCCTGCATCGGCAGGCGGACTCCCAACCACTGCGCCACCAGGGAAGCCCCTGAAAGTGGTTATTTTAAAAAACAAAAAGATTCAGAAAAGCTGGCACTTGCCTCTGAGAACAGAGAGCAGGGAGGTGTTAGGACAAGAGCCCTGAGTGCCTATGCAAAGCTGAGTGTGACTGTGGTGAGTGTGCCAGGCACTGGCACCAGTGCCGTTAGCCACCGTGGCTGAGAGCCAGACCAACGTCAATCAAATACCCTGCTCAGTGATGCTGTTGTGCATCCCCCACAGGGATTACTAATTTAAAAAATTTGAAATCCAATAAATGCACTTAGTAAAACTACACTGGAACAATTGCTTTTATCCAGAAGACACTGCTGCATCTTGCGGTGCCTTCTTTGCTCATTCATCACAGAGCCTTAGGCTTGTCACTGTGAATATCGATCACCTCTGGACTAAAGATGCTGTCATCACTGTCATCAGTAAACACACAGTTGGTGTGGACTGGGTCCAAGATAGCAGCCATCACATGTCAATGGGAGAAGGTGATTTTAAAAATCTTTAAAATGTAATGCCAAATACATTTGGGGGGATTTTTTTGTTCTTTTTTAATTAACAATTGTTTTTTGCTTTTGTTCTTTATTATTTTTTTTAATAACTGCTTTGTTTTGAGCCAAATTATGGTCAGAGACTGAGCTTGTCTTTGCCAATAATTTATTAAACACAGGTTCACTGTAGGATTATAATTTATAATACTTCACAAGCCAATCGCATACAGGATATGGTTCTTAATAAGCCAATAAAGGAATAACATACTTCATACCAGTAATCGATTAATTATACCATCGTTCCAGGCAGAGAGGAGGTGAAAGAAATAAAGTCCAAATTTAGCTGAGGTGTAACTTTCTGCGAGTTGGTTCTTGTAGAGTCAGCTTAGCCAACCAAGAGCTGATGTCCAGCTGCTGGTGCAAACAGAAAGTCCTGTGTAGCCAGAGCAGGATGTTAGCAGAGAGAAGGTGCTGGTGTTGTCATTCCAGGATCCTTACAGCTTGCATCACTGCCTACGAGAGTGGTCTCTCCGAGGCAGGAACAGACGTCCCTTCCGTTCCTGAGACTGCTGCTTAGTTAAATACCACTGCCACCAAGAGAGGCCTGGCCACGGCAAAAGCCAGTGTCTCAGGATCTTCACAGAGCTATTTAGGTCAGCAGGGAGTAGCCTTGCCCAGAAGGAACACTCTTGATAAGTCCTCACAAATTCTTGGCGTTTAAAGTTTAAATGCCCATCGCGTGATACCCACTCACATATATGTTTGTATGGATAAGCCCCTCCCAGTGGTGCCCCTCAATGGCTGAGCTCCTGAGGGCTGACAGAGAACAACAGATGCTCAGACATCCTCCTGGCCCAGCTTCAAAGTCACCCTCAGGTTAAAACAACTTCACTTAAGTCAGAAACAAGTGGACTTGAAATCGTAACAAATACACAGCAGTAATATTTGCTACAAATGACTTTGGAACACTCTTGTTGTTACCAAAACTCAGGTCTGGCTGCTTGCTGCTCGAAAGCCAATACTCGAGAGGCAAGGTTAGTAGAAAGGAAGGGCTGCTTTCCTTTCTGTATGAGACTACGTGGCAGACTCATGTCCAAAGGCCAAGTCCCCCGCTTGCTGACCAAGGGGCAAGAGCTTTTAAAGGGGAGTTTCAGGGATGTATATAGATAGAGGGAGGGGGCTACATGCAGAACAGCAGAGTCAGCTCTGACAGTCATCTTGAAATTAGTCATGCGGTGGTCTGAATTGGTTTAAGTACAGTTAATCTTTGGTTCCAGGGTTGGTTTTTTTTCCCATTTCCTTGGGGCCAGTTCTTAGAATTGTGACAGCTTATGTCATGGTTACAGTCTGGTCATAATGTAGATAACTTTTTCACCTGGTGAAGGTTTTAGTATCTAAAAAACTGTTCAAAGGATATGGCTCAGAATATCATCTATAGCCCTTGAGAAGGAACTAAAGGTCCTTGACTTTGTCTAATGACTAAACTATTATTATTTGGTCCTTTTGACTGCTTTCCTTTGCTTCCTTCTGCATTTTCTCAGTTCTCTGATTAAATTCATTATTTGGCTAAAGTTTTTCTACAGACAAAAGGCAGGCTGAGGACAAGGGGGAGTCTGTCTGCGGAAGGCCCCATACTGTTCTGCTCTATTTCACTTTGATATCATGTGTGATTCCTTAAATATCTTCATTGTGTATTCATCACCCAGGTACAATTGATTTAGACAAATTATTTTTGGTCAAGAAAGGAGCTCCCAGCATTCTCTAGCTGTGGGGTGGGGCAGGGTAGCGGGGGTGCCAGGGACACCACGTTACAATCCACTGGTTCTTTCATCTAAGGCACTGGACATTTATGCGGGCCTACTGGGTGAGCAACTGTGGAAGGACAGATGTGGTCCTTTCTCAAAGAGGCCTCAGACTAGTGAGGGAGCAGCAGCCATCTTGTGTGACACTATTACAATGGTCCAGACAACCATCAGGGCTTGGGAAAGTTAGTGATGGCGGATCTGCCCTGGTCTGGCTGGTCAGAGCTGAGTTAAGGTAACTAGTAAGACTTAACTACCTGGAAGGGGAGTTTGGGACCAGACAGAACAGCAGGGCCCAGGGAGGGAACACAGCACCTCAGAGCAGTGAAGAAGGCCAGGGTGCCTGGAGCTCAGAAGGAGAGGAAGAGGGGTGAACAGAGGCTGAGCAGGGTGCACGAGGTCCAGGGCAGGGAGTGGACATGATCAGATTTGCCTTTTACTGGCCCTCTTTCAGTCCTTGTAGAGGCTAGGCTGGGGAGACGGCCATAGACTCTATCAATGCCAAGGCAGGGCTGTCAGCTGAGGTCCCAGAGCCCAGACAGAGGCTGGCTGGTTGGAGAACAAGTGAGTTTACACAAAGCAAACAGAAGGACAAAAGAGGCAATGGCCACATGGCACTGTGAAACACAATTTAATGAGGTGGGTCTTGAGGGCCACAGCAGCCTCTTCCCAAGCAGCAGTGAGAGGTGCTTTCCACCCAAAACCTCCCAGGGCAGGACATCTGACCTGGAGAACAGAGCCGAGGTTGCAGCAGTGTTCCCCTTATTGTACAAGGTGCAAACCCATGACAAGAGGCCAGGGGTGACGGAGGAGAGGAGCTGCAAGTCAGAGTGAGGGTCTCAGCCGAGGTCTCCAGAGGAGGGCCGCCAACTGCTTCAGTCTTTCAAAGAGGAAGCACCACTGTTTGTGATGCATCTGTAGAATCCCAAGGACAGCAAATAGCCCAGAGAACACAGGAATTCTTTCCTCCGGGACGAAATCAAACCCCTAAAGGATGCAGTCTATGTAATAATACACCAGCTTCGCAGAGGTACTGAGAGCCTTGCAAAATTCCCCCAGATAATGTCATTCTCCAAGTGGAAGAAATGGGCCCTATTCTTCTCCTAGGCTCCTCACCAGGTCCCTCTGCAGCCTCTCTTTGAAAAACAGCCATGCTTTCCAAATCTGGAAATGGACCAAATCCACAGGCATCCTAAGTGGTTCCAACAGGAGTCTGTGGTTTTCAATTCTTCCTCCAAATTACAGCTCAAGTTTCCTTTCTGCCTACCACTGTGATATTGCATGGAAAGTGACAGCAGTTCTGAAGACAATGGCAGGATCAGATCAGAAACAATCTGCAAATGAAACACTATTTTACTTTGTCTAGGCTGATAAATAATTCTACCTGACTATCAAAGTGGCACCAGAAAATATCTACAGAGCTTTGAGTGTTTCTAAAACTCAAGCTCTGTGAGAGTCACAAAACCAAATAAACATCAAGGAAACTATTGTATCCTGGCCCCCACACCCAGTCCACCCAAACATGACATGCAATCACCATCAGAAGGCTTCCTATTTCAGGGGAGCACAAAATGCTTGGAGAACTCAGAGTTCCTCAGAAACCTCTCTGGGAGCAGACTTGTCAGCTAAGTCTCCTGCCCCTGTGAAACACTGGGTGGACCACCTTCTATTTCAAAGCCAAGTCTATTTCAGTTAAGATGGAAGCATTTCAATAGCCTCTTTTCTTTGCCCAGCCTACATATCTCAACTCATTGTAGATCTTACCATGTTTTTCTGAAATTGCTCTTCAAAATACAATCCATACAAATCATTTTAAAGTGGTTTACTGAAGAATCTTATGGGAGTGAAGGGGCTCAGTGCAGGCCGCCCCAAGATGCGCCACTCTGGCACATGGATTATTTTGAGCTGAAAACAATGAAGGCCCAAAAGACTCAGGAAGAACTTCCTGAACTTCCCCCTAGCTGCCGAAAAGAATTTCATAGAGGAGTACTGTCCCAGGAAGGTGCCGTCACCATAGCTAACTATAGTGAAGTATTGGGCGTAAACAACAGGGAGGAGCCGATCAAGACCCATTTCATCAAAGTCCTCTCTGTGTCCCATTGTGTTTGAATGGCCCAGCAAACATTGGTTTACCAAACATTAACTCTTTTTATCTTCTGTGAGTTACCTTACTTCCCTTGAAGCCTCAGACACTCCCCCTCCCACATCTTCCTTGGTCAGAGTAATACATATACCTCAGCTTGCTTTGCTATCTTTGGAATTCTTCATACTTATGTGAATTCCAGCACACACATAACACATTTGATCTTCTCCTGTTAATCTGCTTTATGCCATTTTAATTGGTAGTCAGAAGATCCAAGAGGGGAAAGAGGAGAAATGTCTTTAAGAGCTACGGTGACTGACCTAGATTTGAAATCTTAGAATGCCATCTTAACTTCAATTATTTGCACAGCACTTGTTTTGTGAAAATGAATAAATCACCTGATTTCATGCCCCAGAATTGTAGCTCCCATTAATGAACTGACAGGCCCCGCCCCATCACGTCATTGCATTCTCCTGAGGATAACCTGAGGCTCCTTCCCATGGTCCAGGCAGCTGAACAGGAGGCCTCCATGGCCTTGGGGGAACAGCTTAGTTAGCTCAGGACATAAAGATGTCAAATTCTTGGCTTTTAAGTTTTAGAAATAGTAAGCTACCCCAGAGGCATATACAGACAGAAAGTTTGTAGGAAAATACTTGCTAAGGATCTTATAAGCCAGAAAAAGAGATGAAGCAGAATTGGGAGGAAGCAAGAGAGCTGGGTATTGATGGAGGGCTGAGGAGGGGGTCCTTCTGCACCAAGACCCCCCATTATTCTACCTCTACCGGCTCTACACTAGGCCTGTGGAGTTCCTCAACTCTCTGTGACGGTGTGGCAAGATGCCATACATTTCCTGCATTTGCCTGGAAACTCAAGTGTGAGGCTGAGGACCAGGGTCCTGGAAGGGGCCAGTCAAGAGCAGGGACACCTTGATCCAAGCAGCCTTGACCATGCCCTGTAGGAGATGCTCCGTGAATACCCAGGTTGTGGTGGAGGAGTTCTCTTAGTGAGGAGCACATGTGAGAGTACAGGAAGCAGACAGTGAGTGAGAAGGCCCCACCTCTGCCCCTACCAATTCAGTCATCCTCCAAAGAAGGAGGCGGAGGGGAATTTTGAATTTACCAGAAAACTCAGAATGGATGAATTATTATTATTATTATTACCACTACTATTATTACTGGAGTGGAGAACTTCATAAAATGTAACAGGGACTTGAACTAGGGATTAGACTGAGTTGTCAGTTTGGCACTCAATTTTGTGACATGAAACGTTGTGCCCACCAGAGAATGTTCAACCACAAGTTAGCAAGCTCTGCAGACAAAAGAGGTGACGGGAAGAAGGGCCGGAAGGATGGGACATGTTTCTTGACATACTCTCGCTCTATCCCAGATTGTATTGGCCGTCAGAAAAATACATGTACTATCGTTTACTGTGGTGAAACCAAGTAAAATGTACTGTATTCTACTTTTACTAAACAAGTCACATGGAAATCTCAAGTCAGTTAGGGTTTTTTTTTTTTTAAGCAATTTTCAGAAAGTGTTTAAGGTGGATGGGAATTCAGACCTGGGTTCCAGGACTTTGGTGCCCACAGCTGTATGTCCCAGCTGGGATGATCTGACCTGCCTTGGGAATCACTGTGCACATTCAGCGCAGGGTCTTTGTGACATGAGAGGATGTCCTGACGCCTGCGGTCCATGAATGCTGCAGAGGCAGCCTTTCTGAAGCCAAAATAACCCAGAGCTAGTTACTAATAACCTGAGTAACGCCACGAGTGAATGGCTCTACTGTGTTTGCAACCTACGTTGAGATCAAATACACAGGTAATTAAACACGATGAAACTTATTATATGCTGTCTGCATTTGATACGGGTCTACATCTCCACTGCCCAGCATGATGGTCTCTCCCCACAATGTGGGTCCTGAATGTGACCACTTGAACCTTTTTTTTTTATACAGCAGGTTCCTATTAGTTATCTATTTTATACATATTAGTGTATATATGTCAATCCCAATCTTCCAATTTATCACACCACCACCACCACCCGCCCCCTGCCACTTTCCCACCTTGGTGTCCATACGTTTGTTTTCTACATCTGTGTTTCTATTTCTGCCTTGCAAACCAGTTCATCTCTACCATTTTTCTAGATTCCACATATATGCGTTAATGTATGATATTTGTTTTTCTCTTTCTGACTTACTTCACTCTGTATGACAGGCTCTAGATCCATCCACGTCTCTACAAATGACCCAGTTTTGTTCCTTTTTATGGCTGTGCAATGTTGCATTGTATATATGTACCACATCTTCTTTATCCATTCATCTGTTGACGGGCATTTAGGTTGCTTCCATGACCTGGCTACTGTAAATAGTACTGCAGTGAACATTGGGGTGCATGTGTCTTTTTGAATTATGGATTTCTTGGGGTATATGCCCAATAGTGGGATTCCCGGGTCATATGGTAATCCTATTTTTAGTTTTTTAAGGAACCTCCATACTGTTGTCCATAGTGGCTGTATAAATTTACATTCCCACCAACAGTGCAAGAGGGTTCCCTTTTCTCCACCCTTCTCCAGCATTTGTTGTTTGTAGATTTTCTGATGATGCCCATTCTAACCAGTGTGAGATGATACCTCATTGTATTTTTGATTTGCATTTCTCTAATAATTAGTGATGTCGAGCAGCTTTTCATGTGCCTCTTAGCCATCTGTATGTCTTCTTTGGAGAAATGTCTATTTAGGTGTTCTGCCCATTTTTTGATTGGGTTTGTTTTTTGATATTGAGCTGCATGAGCTGTTTATATATTTTGGAGATTAATCCTTTGTTGATTCATTTGCAAATATTTTCTCCCATTCTGAGGACTGTCTGTCTTGTTTATAGTTTCCTTTGCTGTACAAAAGCTTTTAAGTTTCATTAGGTCCCATTTGTTTATTTTTGTCTTTATTTCCATTACTCTAGGAGGTGGGTAAAAAAGATCTTGCTGTGATTTATGTCAGAGAGTGTTCTTCCTGTGTTTTCCTCTAAGAGTTTTACAGACCACTTGAAATTGAGGTGCAGTGTGAGAATCACACCACATTTCAAAGAGTGGATACAAAAAAACTTAAAATATCTCATTAATAGCATTTTATATTGATTACATGCTGAAATAATATTTTGGATATATTGAGTTAAATTAAATATATTATTATAATTAGTTTTACTTGTTTCTTTTTGCTTTTTTTAAATGTGGCCTTAGAAAATTTTAAATTACATATGTGGGTTGCATTCCATTTCTACTGGATAGTGCTGGTTGGTATGATCCATCTCCTTAGAAAAGAAATAAAAGGAACATGATTCCTGTATACATTATGACTATCTTTGAGTTCCATGATATCAGGAGAAGAAATGCACACACCACTAAATTTAAAATCATTGTCAATTGCTTATGAAGGAAGTTAACATTATTTTATTGAAGTGTAGTTGATTTACAAAGATTCAGGTGTACAGCAAAGTAATTCAGTTATACATATATACATATATATATTCTTTTTCAGATTCTTTTCCATTATAGGTTATTACAAAATCTTGAATATAGTTCCCTGTACTATACAGTAGGCCCTTGTTGTTTATCTATTTTATATATAGTAATGTGTATCTATTAATCTCAGATTCCCAATTTATCCCTCCCCCTCT
The DNA here is from genome assembly GCF_000442215.2 of Lipotes vexillifer. NCBI lineage: Eukaryota > Metazoa > Chordata > Mammalia > Artiodactyla > Lipotidae > Lipotes > Lipotes vexillifer. The sequence continues at coordinate 884,880 of NW_006786248.1, forward strand.
TTCCCCTTTGGTAACCATAAGTTTGTTTTCTACGTCTGTGAGTCTATTTCTATTTTGTAAATAAGTTCATTTGTATCATTTTTAATTAGATTCCACATATAAGTGATATCATATGACATTTGTCTTTCTCTGACTTACTTCAATTAGTATGATAATCTCTAGGTCCATCCATGTTGCTGCAAATGGCATTATTTCATTCTTTTTTATGGCTGAGTAATACTCCATTATATATTACATATAATATAATATATATATATGTATGTATGCCACATAGGAAGTCAACATTTTTTAGTGTCTACTGTGTACAAACGCTGCTGCTGGGAGTTTTGCATAAATTATCTCAAACTTCCTATATCAGTTAAGGGTCTGCTTTAAATCAGAGATATGAAACCATTAGGAAATACACATGTACACCTATACATACAGGGATTGTTGTAGGAATTTGATCATAAGCAATTGTGAGAATTGGTTAAAAGTCTCTGAAAGACTGATATCTTCTCATCTAAACTTCAGCTTGAAGTTTTCAGAGCAGACAGTCAGGAAGGGAAGATGGATATAGCTTGGGGACAAGCTGGAACTGACAACATGCATCGTAACTGACAAAGACAGATGGGCCCCTGTCAGCAAGCAGCAGTGTGCTAGCTCCTATTCATGCCAGCTCCTGAGGATCACATTCAGTGACACCACAGTAGCAGCTTGAAATCAGCTGCAAAGAGAATATTTACACCATGTGAATTGGCAAACCCTGCAAGACGACATCAAAAGACCTCCAATTTCGATGATGCAGGTGATGTGCAGGAGAAGCTGACACCCTTTATTGTGGAGATGAACACATTCCTGATTCGGGAGAAGGAGGTGCTGAGGGAGGATCAGGGCAGGTGGAGCAGCTGCAGGGCTGGCAGATGCTGGGCACCAACCAGGTCAGCCAGAAGGTGAGTGACATCATGTGCATCTCTGCTTCAACCTGCCAAGGGCAATAGCAACACAGCTGCTGCCTCACTTCTGCCTCCAAATCTGTGCAAAATGTCCCCTAACTGGAAACGTACCTGGGGAAAGGAAGTCTGGGGAATGTAGTTCAGCTTAGCCAAGCTGGCACATTAAAAAGTCATGGGTCTAGGGCTTTCCTGGTGGCGCAGTGGTTGAGAGTCTGCCTGCCGATGCAGGGGACACGGGTAGATGTCCCGAACCGGGAGGATCCCACATGCCGCAGAGCTGCTGGGCCCGTGAGCCATGGCTGCTGAGCCTTCACGTCCAGAGCCTGTGCTCCGCAACGGGAGAGGCCACAACAGTGAGAGGCCCACATATCACACACACACACACACAAAAAGTCATGGGTCTACAACCATCAGAGATAAGGATCATTATACCCATTTTAAAGGTAATGACGTCAAGACCCAGAAAGGTTAGATTACATTTCTAGAGTCACAAAGCTGGTGAGGGAGGGTTTAGGTAGACATGACGGGTTCCAATTCCCATATACTTTCTACATTGGGCTCCAAAATAAAGACTTCCTTTGAAGGAGGGAATCTCACCTCATTAAACTGTAGCTGGCCTTATGCCAAGGGATCAACATTCAGGATTGACTCATTGAATTCTCATATACCTCTTGAGATGAGAAGGTGCTGTTTACAGGTGAAGACAATAAGATACAGGGAAGTTTTCAAACCTTTCAGATGTCTCAGGAGGTAGTGGAATAAAGAAGGAGCAGATTGACAGAGGGGTCAGGGCCCATCCCAACCCTATCCAAGTGACCAAAGGGAAAAATAATTGACATGTGACATAGCTGTTGAAAATGCTTTAAATTTGCTACACAAATTGTGAGACAGATTAAGATATATTTGTTCCAATACAGTATAAAAACAGCACATTTCTCCTAAAGATAGGACATTAAAACCTACTACTATTCATATCCAAGGAATCAGTATCCCTCCTGACCGTACTTCATGGAAGGAGGTGGGTTTCGAACCTGATGGGCTTGGGGAGAGGGCTGTCCATGTCCATTGGTCACCTCCCCACATACCCTGCTCCCCAAGGTCTGCTGGGAGAGGTCATAGGACCCAGAAAATTCCTCCCCTCTGCAGGCTCCCCACCTCTTCCCTTTTAAGGCCAGGCACAGCCACACCTCCCAGGCAGATGACAGACGTGATGGCAGGATATCTGATGGTAGCAGAGGGGGCTACAAGGGCAGGAAATTGACCAGGCAGGACTTTTTGATTTCAAATATAAGGAATCAATTGCTTCCTCCAAGTTCATCAATGATACCCTTGTAATATGTGTGTTTTGGGGGAAAGAGGTAAAGAAATGTGAAGCAAAAACATGGAGTGACAACATATTCATCTTATGGTTTGGAGCATGTGTTTGAGCCATGTCCTTTGCCTCTTGGTTTAGTCTTCCTGTATTATTTTTCCAGCTTCTTTTGATAGTCCATATAGGTAACTTTGATGGTGCAGGAGGATAAAACATTAAAAAGAGTGTAACAGCTCTGATGGCCCAGAGGGAAGTCATTTCTCAAAACTGGGCAGCGTTATACAAATGAGAAATGCAAATCAAAACTACAATGGGGTATCACCTCACACCAGTCAGAATGACCATCATTTAAAAGTCTACAAGTAATAAATGCTGGAGAGGGTGTGGAGAAAAGGGAACCCTCCTATACTGTTGGTGGAAATGTAAGTTGGTGCAGCCTCTGTGGAAAATAGTATGGAAGTTTCTCAGAAAACTAAAAATAGAATTACCATCGATCCAGCAATCCCACTCCTGGACATATATCCAGACAAACCTCTAATTCAAAAAGATACATGCACCCCTATTTTCATAGCAGCACTATTCAAAATAGCCAAGACATGGAAACAACCTAAATGTCCACCAACAGATGACTAAATAAAGAAGATGTGGAATACTACTCAGCCATAAAAAAGAATAAAAGAATGCCATTTACAGCCACATGGATGCAACTAGAGATTATCATACTAAGTGAAGTAAATCAGAAAGAGAAAGAAAAATACCATATTATATCACTTATATAGAGAATCTAAAATATGACACAAATGAACCTATCTATGAAACAGAAACAGAATCACAGACATAGAGAACAGACTGATGGTTGCCCAGGGGAAGGGGGTTGGGGGAGAGATGGAGTGGGAAGTTGAGGTTAGCAGATGTAAACTATTATAAACAGAATAGGTAAACAACAAGGACCTACTGTATAGCACAGAGAACTATGGTCAATATTCTATGATAAACTATAATGGAAAAGAATATTAAAAAAAAGAATGTATATATATATATGTGTAACTGAATCACTTTGCTGTACAGCAGTAATTAACACAACATTATAAATCAACTATACTTCAACAAAAAAAATTTTTTTAAGTTTACAAATAATAAATGCTGGAAAGGGTGTGGAGAAAAAGGAACCCTCCTGCATTGTTGGTAGGAATATAACTGGTGCAGCCACTATGGAGAACAGTATGGAGGTTCCTTAAAAAACTGAAAATAGAGTTACCATATGATCCAGCAACCCCTTTCCTGGGCATATATCTGGAGAAAACTCTAATTTAAAAAGATATGAGCACCCCCATGTTCATAGCAGCACTATTTACAATAGCCAAGACATGGAAACAACCTAAATGTCCATCAACAGAGGAATGGATAAAGATGTGGTACATACATACAATGGAATATTACTCAGCCATAAAAAGGAATGAAATTGGGTCATTTGTAGAGATGTGGATGGACCTAGAGATGAAGATACTAAGTGAAATAAGTCAGGCAGAGAAAGACAAATATCATATGATATCACTTATATGTGGAATCTAAAAAATGATACAAATGAACTTATTTACAAAATAGAAATAGACTCACAGACATAGAAAACAAACTTGTTACCAAAGGGGAAAGGAGGGGTAGGGTTAAATTAGGAGTTTGAGATGAACATATACACACTACTATATATGAAATAAACAACAAGGACCTACTGTATAGTGCAGGGAACTATACTCTATATCTTGTAATAACCTATAATGGAAAAGACCCTGAAAAAGAATATATATATATATACATATTTATACATAATGTATAACTAACTTGTGCTGTACACCTGAAACTAACACAACATTGTAAATCAACTATACTTCAATTTAAGAAAAAAAAGGGCAGTCTTGTTTCTCAGGAATACGACATTTTCTCTCAACTTTCTAACATTTTTATTATGAAAATCCTATGTTTTTGAAAGATATTTGATAATTTCCTTTGTAAATATTTTGTGGGAAATAGTTAATTTTACCTACATTTATTTATTTTGATAAATGTACATATATATACTCAGATATGCATCCAAGATGTTTCTTATTATTAAGCACCTAATAAGTGTCCATAACACCTTGGTACTTTTGAGTAACACAGAGAACATAGGCCTTCCTATTTGAAAAGAGCTTCTGTTTTCATTAAAATGGTGTTGCATTAAATTATTTAAAAAATTATTAGGGCTTCCCTGGTGGCGCAGTGGTTGAGAATCTGCCTGCCAATGCAGACGACACGGGTTCGAGCCCTGGTCTGGGAAGATCCCACATGCCATGGAGCAACTGGGCCCGTGAGCCACAATTACTGGGCCTGCGCGTCTGGAGCCTGTGCTCCGCAACAACAGAGGCCGCGATAGTGAGAGGCCTGTGCACCGCGATGAAGAGTGACCCCCACTTTCCACAACTAGAGACAGCCCATGCACAGAAATGAAGACCCAACACAGCCATAAATAAATAAATAAATAAATACATTGTGTATAAAAAAAAAAAAATTATTAGCAGGGCTTCCCTGGTGGCGCAGTGGTTGAGAGTCCGCCTGCCGATGCAGGAGACACGGGTTCGTGCCCCAGTCCGGGAGGATCCCACGTGCAGAGCGGCTGGGCCCATGAGCCGTGGCCACTGGGCCTGTGCGTCCAGAGCCTGTGCTCCGCAACGGGAGAGGCCACAACAGTGAGAGGCCCGCGTACCGCAAAAAAATAATAATAATAATAATTATTAGCAGTGATACTGGTAACTCACTCATGTGGTATGAATATTTATAAGAAATTCCAGCCTGACCAAATATTTGCTTGCAAAACAGCCACAAGAACACATCTGTCAATAAAGAGTAACTCAAAAGGGGAACTGAGCCCTTTCGAGAGAGAGGAGCCATTTAATCACTGCTCAAACACGATGGCATTTAAGAAGCTCCTTCAATCCTGTGGTCAACACGGAGCAGGTTTACCAAGCTGCAGCAATAAGAAACTAGTTTTTCAAAAAAATGTGTAATAACCTAGAAACTGGAATTATACACCCCCCTGCTGGATTTCCTGGTTTATAAGATTATTTTTAACAATAAGGAAGAAAAACTGAGACATTATGTAGATTGGAAATGTCAGTTGTTTGAATAGAGTCATTTGCTCTCCAATTCAAGCTACAGTAAATGAACATAAGGATCATCATGGAAACTAGCAGTCTGAAGGCAGTATTCCTAAATATGCAATTTCTGAAGGCATTTTACCCTGAGAACGTGTACTTCCATGGTATTCAGAAGGTGAATATTTTTAAGTGAGGAGGAAGCTAATGAAATAAGTAATAAAGAAATCTCTTTTTGTGACTCTATTTTAAAACCTAATATACTTGATATATTAACTTGTTTCTTCTAGACCCTTCTTAAAATAGACTAATGTGGTAGAAACCCAGTGGCTTGTACTACAATTCAATTCTGGCACTAACCACCCAGGGTTACCACAGACCCCACAGGTTAAAGGTCATGCCCCCCAACAAGACCCCCCCTTACTTCAGATGCCAGGCATACTTCAGGTGTCTCCAGGCTATCCATGTTTCTAGCTGACTGGTCATAAGTTTGGTAGTCACCGTGGTCCCCTCAGGTTTCAGAATTTGCTAGAATGATTCACAGAATTCAGGAAAATGTTATCCTTATGATCATTATTTTATTATAAAGGATGAAAATCAGAGACCCAGTCAAATGAAGAGATGCACATGGAGAGATTGAGGAGGGATGAAGAAATTCCTTGACATTAAATTAGGCCACATCACCCTCCAATTACATCAGTGTATTCACACTTGTGTTCAGAGTTTATTGAACTTTATTGAAGTTACATTATAGAAGCATGAGTGATTAAGACACTGGCCACATGACTGACTTCAACTCCCAGACCCATTCCCCTCCCTGGAGGTTGGTTTGGCTCCAAGTCCCAACCCTCTAATCATTCGGTCAGTCTTCCTGGTGACCAGGCCCCCATCCTGAAGTTAACTAGGGACCAACCTGGACTTATCTCATTAGCGTCACAATAGGAATAGCAGTGATCCAATGCATTCCTGATTAATAAAGACTATTTTATCACTTGGGAAATCCCAAGGGTTTTACAAGCCCTGTGCTAAGAACTGGGACAAAATTAGTTCTTTATTATGCAACAAAACCAAAACAAATTCAGTGTTATTTTTCCTTCCCCTTTTTTTCCTTTCTTCCTTTTTTCTTTCTTTTACTTTATCATCATTTTCCCTTTATACAAAGAGCTTTAAATAACACTGAAGTTACTTGTCCTTTATCATGAAGTGGAAAAATTAATACAAAAAATTATATATACAATGATATACATCTCAAATGTTTTGTGTGTGTGTTTTTGTGTTTTCCAGGTTTTATTTTATTTATTCTTATATAGAGATAATTGACAAATAACTTATATTAGTTTCAGGTGTACAACACAATGATTCAATATATATGTATATATTGCAAAAGGATCACCGCAATAACCTAGTTAACATCCATCACTTCATGTAGTTACAAATTTTTTCTTGTGATGAGAACTTTTAAGATTTACTCTCCTAGTGACTTTTAAATATGCAATACAGTGTTATTAACTATAGTCACCTTACTGTATGTTACATTCCCAGAACTTATTTTATAACTGCAAGTATATTTTGACTACCTTCACCCATTTCACCAATTCACTGCCCTCCCCCACCAACTGTTTTTAAAATACCAAAAGGAAAAAGAAAAAAAAAGAAGAAAATATGCCAACATTTTAATTGGTGGGATTCAGATTCAACTTTTCGTTTTCCTATTTCTAAACTTTTCTGTCTTTCCAAATTTGCTAGGATGAGCATGTATATCTTTTATAAACAGAAAGTTTAAAAAAAAGAAAAAGAAAGAAAATATAAGTCTGGGCAGTCAGGTGGAATGATGCTGTACAGAGGGCATGTTTCTGTCCTACATTCTTTGAACACCCAGGAGGCTGAGCTGCCTCTGGTGAAGCTGGACCACCACTTGACTTCTTCACAGGGAGGCCCACTGACTCCATTTCCCCATGAGCTCTAAGACCACCAGTGAATTCTGCTTCTCTGTCATTTCCACTTGAATGTCCTGTAAAATCTACCCTATTATCTGGTTCCACACGTGTATTTCTTGCAATCCCCAAAGGCAGCCAATACCATTACTGTCAGTTTCCCATGTTTACAATTTCAGATTCCTCTTTTAAATTTCTTCTCATTCCTAGTCCAAGATATTGAACAGTGGTCAGTGGTCAGGTGCCATCAGTTCTGTGGTCTTTCCTTCTGTGCATGTCCTCCTGTCATGCCCATTCCCACTAAGGCAGACCTTCTTTCCCTTCATCAAGACAATAACAACAGCCCTCTGACTTGACTCCACTGTCCCCCCTCTGCCCTTACAATCCCTGTCATCTGTTTCAGGCAGACTGCCCATCTTCAATCAGAGCTCTGATCGTGACAATCCTTACTAAGAAGATTGGCAGTACTTCTTCCCTAAAGAACCGAGGCCAGCTGTGATCCGAAGGCAACCTTCTCTTCTGCACTGAAGCCCGTTACCTCCATTGCCTGGGTGATGCATCCCTTATCCAACAACTGTCTCTCCTCTGACAACACAGCTCTGCTGACCAGGTCCATTGTTTTTTTTTTTTTTTTTTTGGCTGTGTTGGGTCTTCGTTGCTGCCCGCGGGCTTTCTCTGTTGTGGTAGGGGCTACTCTTCATTGTGGTGCTCAGACTTCTCACTGCAGTGGCTTCTCTTGTTGCAGAGCACAGGCTCTAGGCATGCAGGCTTCAGTAGTTGTGGTGCATGGGCTTAGTTGCTCTGTAGCATGTGGGATCTTCCCAGACCAGGTATCGAACCCAAATCCCCTGCCTTGGCAGGCAGATTCTCAACCACTGAGCTACCAGGGAAGTCCCAGGTCCACTGTTCTTACTGTTCATTCTCTTTGCTACCTAATTACTTCACTCCCAACTCATGTTGTTACATTTTAATTTTTATTTTAAATGTACATCATTTTATTTGAAGAAAGTGTAGAAAATATGGGAAAATATAAAAAAGATGAAAAATGCCCCGGATTCCACTATTTAGAGATAATCACTGTTAATATTTTTGTGTGTTTTCTTCATATTATTATTAAAAATATGATTTCCAAGATCTGTGTAGTATTCTCCTTATGAATATGCTTTAATTTGCATGTATTTTCCTCCAATGGTGGATGCACAATTGGTCCCAGTTTTAGATTTTATAAACAAGTTTACATGAACATGATTTTTCAATAATCATTGCCTACACTAGTGATTACTTCTTTGAAATAGATTCCTAAGAGTGGGAACCCTGTGTCATAGGGTATGGAGTCCTTCAAGACTTGTAAAACTTGATGCAATGTTGCTTTCCAGAGAGTTTTATACTAAAGAATATCATTTTTCCTAATCATTGCCAAATTATTAAGCTAAAAACTGCTATCTCACTTCATTTTGCTTTTAGTTATCAGGGAGGTTGAATACTTATGCATTATGTCTTGTCATTTTGATTTCTTATACTCAGGGACTTAGACAATTTCTTATAATAAAGTGTATTTATTTTTAAGAGCCCATAGTAGATCAGGAGCCAGCAAATCAAGGCCCATGTGCCTAATCCAGCCACTTGCCTGTTTTAGCACAGGCCACAAGCTTAAGAATGTTTTTTACACTTTTAAATAGTTGAAAATTTTCAAAGAATGTTTTGTGATGTGAAAATCTTTTGAAATTCAAATTTTATTGTCCACAAGAATTGTTTTATTGAAACACAGCCACGATCATTTGTTGATATATTTCCTATGTCTGCTTTCATGTTAAAATGATGAAGTTAAATAACTGACACAGAGACTTTCTGTCCTGTCAAGTCTAGAGTATGTGATCCTTCTGGGATTAACATATACACCCTACTATGTATATGTATATGTATAACTGAATCACTGTGCTGTACACCTGAAACTTACACAATATTATAAATCAACCATATTCAATAAAACAATTTTTTTTAAATAAAATATGTGATCCTTTGCAAAACAAGTTGGTAACCCCTGCTATATGAAAGAAAAAAGGCATGTAAACATTTCCCCACTGTATTCTTAAACTCAGTATTTTCCCTTTATTTTTTTTAACCTCAGAAAATTTACCTCTTTATAGAGTAAAATAAGTTCTTTACTTTCTTCTTTGTCCAATGTTTTCAGGTTTAAAAAGCACTTGTTTATTCAAGGATTGGTTAACTAGTAGGCAATACTGTTTTCCATAATTTTAATATGTTTTGCTTTTTTTGTATTTCACTTCAGTTCATCTGTATTTTTGTACAATATGGTAAAATATATTTTATTTGAGAAAAGAGATATACAGTTTATTATTCATTTGAAATATCACACACTTTAAAACATTTAAATTCTCTATTTAAAATTTTCAGTAGCACATTAACAGTTTGGTGGCAGTAAAAGAAGCCTACCACAGATATATATTTTGAAAAGCATTTACAAAAATACAACACACAAAGTCTATCTTGCATCTTTAATAATAAATGAATATTCAAAATATTTCCACCCCAACTCTCAAATTTAGTTTTATATAAGAATATTTTTTACATATTTCTCGTGTAAAATGTGAACCATCTGCATACATTTTATTTAACTTAACTGCATAGGCATTGATTCCAATTCTAAGAAGAGTGAAAAAAAATGCTACACTATGTAGCTCTTGTATATTTGAGGACTGCTTTGAATATACATAAAACTCCAGAAAACCAATCAGCATCATCATTTTATATTTTGCTGAAAATACAACACTTATGGTACACCAAAAACTCTTAACCAATAAAACTTTCATTTTCATTTTTGCTCCAAATAGTCAATGTGCCCAATACTCTTTGTTGATTTAAAAAATCCTTCCCATATTGAATTGTGAAACTCTCAGACAGAACTTTTAATGCAGGATTCAGGACTATATACTTTGTTCCACTGATTTGTACATTGACTTCTGAGCCATTAAGACACTGCTTTTTATAGGCCTAAATTTGGGGATAAACATACGATTTCTTTATTTAAGTTTTTCTGTGCACAATTAACTTCTCCTTCTTCTAATTTCAGATCTTCTGTTCCTCCAGAGAGAGTCTCTATATATTCCTGTTGTCTTTTCAGCTCATCATTTGTTTACTCAGATACTTACTGAATGACTAATATGGGCATGGGGCTGGAGACAGAAGTGTCAAAAGGACACAGTTTTTGCACCAAAAGAACGTACAGCTTAGTGAGGAACACTGACACATAAATAAATTAGAGGTCACCTGACCTATAATTTGGAAATCTAAGCAGATACTAGAAGTGAATAGCAGTCAGTTGGGCAAGGGAAGGGGAAAGTGTGGGAAATGCTTCCCAGGCAGGGGGACTGCACATGGTGCTAAGGTGATCAGGGAGCTGCAAGAAGTTTGTGCTGCTGCTCTTTGACCTTAGTCTCTTCTCTCCTTATCATTTTCTATTCTTGTTTCATAGGGAAAATAATTTCTTGAAAATAATTGAAGATGCCAAATACTGTCCCCAAACTTTTTCCAGGTCTAGATATTTGGTTGATATATTCTTTTGTTTTTCTGAAATATTAATATAAATTTCATAGCTTTTTTGACTTTTGCTTTGTTTTCTTTTTTCTTTATGTAATTTTACATAAGAATACTGCTTTCTAGCTTGATAATGAAGATTCCTCTTGTTCCATTTAATGTGCTTTGGCTTCCAATCCAACTTTATAGAGGGGGAAAGTTGCTTCCAGGCTGATTTCCACTGTCTAATAAGTTTGGGTCTAGTGTGGCACTTCTAGAAGGAGATGAAATAAAAGTATATTCCTTGGGCTATGTGAAAAATATAATCCTCAGAATACATTGCCATCAAGTTCTGTTTGCTCCCCTCCACTACCACCAAGAGCAATCTACTGGTGGAAATTATACCTCTCACATATAAATTACTACCTGTAGTCTGCTTTCTGTCAGGAGGAAGAAAGGTATAGAAAACATTTTCTCCACACTAACAAAGAGAAAAACTCCAGGTAAGCTGTGTTATCACAGTTGTGGTTGTTTTGAAGCCCACCAGGGTGCTGAGTACACAAAGAAATCAAAATAAATTAAATTCTAAAAAGGAATGAGCTCTTCCCAGGTGAGAAGAGACCCATGACAGCTTCCATCCCTGGGGACAAGGTAGGAAGAGCAGCAAACTTGCAATAGATGGAGATACAGATAAATAAGCCAAAATTTTAACAAGTGTCTCACTCCCACACATGATTTATCATGATGTATTAGAAACCCAAGAAGTATTGGTGTAAGAGTAGACTTTTATATCAGTGGAACAAAGTAGGGAATCCATAAACAGGTCCACACGTATACGGTCAAGTGATTTGCAGCAAAGGTACCAAGACAATTCAACGGGGAAAGGAGATGCTTTTCTACAAATAGTGCCAGAGCATTTTGGATATTCACATAAGAAAAGTGATTGAAAGTGAATTACAGGCCTGAACAAAAGATAAAAATATAAAATCTTATGGAAAACAATATCTGTATAATCAAGGGGAAGATTTCCAAGACAGGACAAAAGTACAGTAACCATTCAAATAAATGATAAATTGAGCATCATCACGATGAAAAAATCATGTTCACCCAAAGAGACCATTAAAAAAATTAAAAGATAAGCCATATACTGGGAGAAAATATTTGGAATACATATATCTGACAAAGAACTGATATATAAATATTCCTTTATATCAATAATAAGAGGACAAACTACTCAATTTTTAAATATGAGCAAAAGACTTGACAAGAGGTTGCACAAAAGAAGATATACAAATGTCCCGAAGCACATAAGAGGGAGTTCAATACCGTTAGTCACCAGGGAAATGAAATTTAAACCACATGAGATATTATTTCACACCCACTAGAATGGGTGAAATCAAGGAGTGACAATACCAAATTGTCATAAGATAGAGTGAGTTTGGAAAATGCTTTAACAGTTTTTTATAAAGTTAAACATTTGCTTACCTTATAATCTGTCAACTCCATTCTTAGATATTTACCCAATAGAAATGAATAAATATCTTCACAAAAGGCTTAAACAACAATATTTATAGCAGTAGATGAGAGTGTATCAAGAAGACACAGGAACCAACACTTAAGGGGCTCCTATTGATGAAAGATTGGACAATTTGAACATCAAAAGAATAAAAACTCTAATCAGTTGAAATTCAACAAATATATAAAAATCTTGGAGTCCAAAAATAATAGTAAAAATAAAAGAAAGAAAAAAGTCAACCATTTCAGTAGTGTGTGTATAACTTTTGTAATAGTGTGTGTATAAGGCAATATTCGGAAAATCAATATGTAAAGGAAAAGAATCAAGCCTTTAGCTTTCCTTTCTTGTTATATTATTTCAGGGCAACCAAGTTAATGATGAGGCTAACTCTTCTTTATGGAAGAATTCCAGCTAATAAAGGCAGAATAAAATGCGGAAGTATAAAAATGATCATTTTTATAATATGATCACAGAGCCAGGCTAGGATCATCATTTGATTTGATATCCATTATGTGAAAGTGGATGTGGAATTTCATATGTCTTAACACGCAACACTAAAAACAGGACAACCAGACATATTCATCCTGTTCTGGTGGAATATGCAATACACAGTACCATCTATTGCACAATCTGATCATAAAATCAAACCAATAGGTAGGAAGTCTGGGGAGAGAGGAACAAGTGAGTCTACACCTCAAGGAATCAATCAGCCAAGTCTTTCCTCAAGGAATCAATCAGCCACATCTTTATGTGGGAAACAGGGCAAATAACACACATCATTTAATAAATAAATAGCATGGGGAAAAAATTGAGGGGCAAAATGATATAAATGAAAAGAAAATTGTGTTAGTTCAACTCCTCCAAGAAACAAGAGATTTATTTAGGTGAAATGCCTATAAAGTAAAAAGAGGAGAGAAAAGGAGGAAATGCAGAGAGAATGCTCCATCTGTCTATCTCCCCTTTGTGTTTTAATAACTTTATGTCTTCACATGGCATTCTTAAGGACATCAGTCATAGGATATAAGACCCACCCTAATCCAGTATGACCTTATCTTAACTAATTACATCTGTAAACACCTTACTTCCAAATAGGATCATATTCTGAGGTTCTGGATGGATATGAATTTGGGCAGAAAGTGTTTAAGCCAGGACAGTATACAACCAAGAGAAATGAAAACATGTTTGTACAATATTTTGTACATGAATGTTCATACCATTATTATTCATAATAGCCAAAAAGGTGAAAACACCTCAAATGTCCATCCATTGATGAATGGTTAAAAAATGTGATATATCTATAAATGGGATATATTCCTGTAATAAAAAAGAATAAAGTATTGATGCAGGCTACCACATGGATGAACCTGAAATACATAATGCTAAGTGAAAGAAACCAAACACATTTTGTATGATTCCATTTATGAAATGTCCAAAATAGGCAAGTATATAGAGTTAGAACATAGATTAGTGGTTTCCAGGGGCTGACAGTGGGGAACTTGTAGGGACTGACTGCTACTGAGTATGGTGTTTCTTTCTGATGTGATATGTTCTAAAATTGATTGTGATGATGGTTGCATGATTCTGAATATGCCAGAATTCGTTGAACTGTAAATTTTATATAGGTGAATTACATGGCATGGGAATTATATCTCAATAAATATGTTATAAAAATACATACATTTGGGCTTCCCTGGTGGCACAGTGGTTGAGCATCCGCCTGCCGATGCAGGGGACACGGGTTCGTGCCCCGGTCCAGGAAGATCCCACATGCCGTGGAGCGGCTGGGCCCGTGAGCCATGGCCGCTGAGCCTGCGCGTCCGGAGCCTGTGCTCCGCAATGGGAGAGCCACAACAGTGACAGGCCCGCGTACCTCAAAAAACAAAAACAAAAACAAAAAAAACATACATTTGACACAGACTGCAGGCTGTGTATCAGAATCCACACATGCTTTCTCTCAGTAGGGTTTTATCCAAGTGTTTGGTCATCCAGTTAGCAGCACATCTCCTAGCCCATGCCCCTGCAGTCAGGGTAGCCAAGACTTAAGTTCTTTCTAGTGGAATGTTAGTGGTAATGACCAAGTGTACCTCACAAGCCAGAGTCTTAAAACTGTAGCATTTTCCTCTATGCTTTGTCTGCTTCCCAAGAGCTGTAACACAGAAATATCTGAAGTCTTTCTTCAACCAAACAAAAAAGGATCAAGTTCCAGATGTCATGCAAACTAGAGAGAAGGAACCTTGCTCCTTGAATGACCATGTGGAGCCAAGAGCTTATATATATATTTCCTGGTCTTTTAGGTAAGAATGAATAAACATCTTTGTACTTAAGGCACTGAATTTTTATTGATTCTCTTCCTTACAGCCACTTTGCCTTGTCCTTGACTAATACAATACTATCCCCAGCTGTTTGATGCCTGTTCTTGTTATGACCTACTGCAGAGATGGGACTTGGAAAATGGACAACCATGAAGCTCTCTACAGATCATCATATGAATTCCTCAAAGGGCATTTAACTAGAAGTCTTATTGATGACACCTGGGAGAAACTCTGCTTGTTTTGTAAATAGAAAGTGATAAGGGTATAGAAAAAGGAAAAGACATGATCAAGGGAATTGAGTAAGGATAACAATTATAGAGTTAAGGGATTTCAAACTAGTAGGAAAAAACCTGAAATACAGAGAGAAAGGTGGTCAGTCCAAGGATGTTATAGAACATTATTTCATAAAGTCCACATTGCCAATATGTGACATGATTTTTTGAGGGGGAGGGGTGCAAAAATCTTAATTTGAAAAAGCTAGAGGTTGGATGTTTGGAGCAGCCCCATAAGCAAGCTGTGCTCCAGATACATGGTTCCCTCCCATTGTGAGCAGCATCTTAAGATGGCTTCCAAGACCTTTGCTCCTTGATGATACTCCTAAAATTACAATATTTTATATTGCAAAAGGGAGATTATGGAGGGGGTGGAGGGGTTCTAATTTAATCATGCAAGCCCTTTAAAAGCAGAGTGTTCTTCAGCATAAATCAGTAGCCTACACAGGATGACTCTAAAATGTCCTCAAATATTCTCCGCCCCCCCCAGTTTTATTGAGACATAATTAAACTATAACAATGTGTAAGTTTAAGGTGTGCAATGTGTTGATTGGATATATTTATATATTGCAAAATGACTACCCCCATAGCATTAGCTAACACTTCTACCCCATCACATAAATACCACCCAGACTCTTTTGCTAGGGTCCTGATACCTGTCTATTTTTGGTTAACTCCCTGGATTTAGCTCCCTCTCTTCTCACTTCCTGGCGAGTGACTTGCTCTGATTAACCAGGAGTGTGCATGAAGCTGAAAGCTGAGCTGGTAGGCTGCTCAGTGTGGTCTCCCAAGCACAGGTAGGGCCTCTATGGAAGCCAGTTCCTGAGAGTACCATAACCTTTTAGGTCTTGGTACTTCCATTCAATAATATCAGCTCAAGCTAGTTGTAGAAAGTAAGTTAGGTGTCAGGGTGGGGGAGGGTGTCTGTGACCATGAGCAACTTTCTTTGACTTTACCAAATCTAATTTTATAAAGTGTGAAACTCAGGTATTAATCCTTACCTTGTTATGAAGGTAATATATGTGTGAAAGTTTTCTAAGCCATTAGGAGAGAGAAACTAGTATATAATCCGAGTGTTCATCACCACCATCACAACCACCATCATGAACACTGTCATTGCCATCATCACAACCACTACCACCACCATCATCACCATTATAATCATCACCACCATCACCATCACCACCACCATTATCACCATCATTATCTTCAATACTACCACTATCACTATCACCACCACCATCATCACCAGCTTCATCATAACAAAGTTGATCTAAAAAGTGAGTGATCTAGGGCTTCCCTGGTGGCGCAGTGGTTGAGAGTCCGCCTGCCGATGCAGGGGATGCGGGTTCGTGCCCCGGTC
>NW_006786248.1:901258-914708 GCF_000442215.2 Lipotes vexillifer
CGGGAAGATCCCACATGCCGCGGAGCGGCTGGGCCCGTGAGCCGTGGCCTCTGGGCCTGCGCGTCCGGAGCCTGTGCTCCACAACGGGAGAGGCCACAACAGTGAGAGGCCCGCGTACCGCAAAAAAAAAAAAAAAAAGTGAGTGATCTGGTTTGATACTTCAAATGATCCAAATCAGATCACAGCAGGCTGATCATTGCACTTAATCTCCCTATTTGAGAATGTTTTTGTGTTGGCCAAGGTGAGAAATTAGCTGTTTTTTAGATCCCATAGTCTAATATGTATTAGATATCTGCAGCTGGCTGGTGTCAAGATAATGGAAGGATGTAGAAAAGATCACACACTTGCCTGGTGGCTGAGGTCAACATTAAAAATGGGCAAAAAAACTACTCTTTTATTTTTCTCACTTTTCAAATGAGTAAGAATTGATTTTCAGCTACCAAAAGCAGCAATCTTCAGCCAGCCACCTGTGGAATTTAAGGTATTATGCATGATTAATTACCAGATAATTCAGGCAGGACTCTTTGTAAGGAGATCATTTTAAGCCTTTCTGGTGGCAGACTGTGCTGCTAACAAGAAAAAAGAGATACTTTAATATTGTTCAGTTTCTAAATACATTTCCTTTAAGAAAAACTTGTGCTGGCACAAAGAATATGTGCTGTCTTCCTCTGGGATTTTTGATATGGCCATCTTAAAGTGATGGTTACTTCCCATCTCGCCAAGTGAGGGGGTGCATCAAGGTGCACAAGAAATGCCGTAAAGCAGACTGACCTTCTTTTCATCTTTTCTTCGCAGAAGTTGTCTATGCAACATATTAAAAATCGACCTTTACCTTGAAATGTTCAAATTCTTTCAGAGTTAATAGGTTTATTAAGAAGCAGATTTTGTTTTAGAAAGAGATTTAATTCTAGAAACGCAATTGCCTCAATATCATTTTATAGGGAAATGTTTTTTTATAGCCAGCGTTATAGCAAAACGCTGCCTCATGAAGAAAACAGAACTGCTGGAACATTGGTGGGATTGTTATCAACCAAACTGGGGTCCATGTGCCCATGAGCAATAAAGCCAATCTACTGACACCAGGTTGTGGTGAAGGAAAGTGCATCTTTAATTGCAGGAGCCAAGAAAGGAGTCTAGGCAGTTAACACTTAAAAGATCCAAACTCCCTGATGGCTTTCAGGGAAAAGTTTTTAAAGACAGGGTGAGGGAGGGGTGTTGTGGAGTGTGTGATCCACTAGTGGACATTCTTCTGACTGGTTGGTGATGAGGTAATCAGGAGTCAATACCATCAACCTTCTGGTTCCAACTGGTCTGGGGTCTATGTGCTTGTGGACAGCATACAGTTAACTTCTTCCACCTGATGGTGGTTTCAGTATCTGCAAAACAGCTCAAAGGACATGGCTTAGAATATTATCTGTAGTTCTTGAAGAGGAACTAAAGGTCCTTGACTTTGTTTAATGGCTAAAGTATTATTATTTTTTCTTGCTTGACTGTTTTCCTTTCTTTCTGCATGTTCTCACTTCTCTGATTAAATTCACTCTTTGGAACTCAGGGAAGGCCCCAGAGGCTAATGTTTTTCTACAGACAAGAGGCAGGTGGAGGGCTTCCCTGGTGGCGCAATGGTTGAGAGTCTGCCTGCCGATGCAGGGGACACGGGTTCGTGCCCCGGTCCAGGAAGATCCCACATGCCACGGAGCAGCTAGGCCCGTGAGCCATGGTCACTGAGCCTGCGTGTCCGGAGCCTGTGCTCCGCAACGGGAGAGGCCACAAGAGTGAGAGGCCCACGAACCGCAAAAAAAAAAAAAAATTAGAGGCAAGTGGAGGGCGTGGGGTAGCCGGAGGTCTGTTCCAGGAAGGTCCCATAGGGTACTACTCAACCAGGGTGGGGGCAGAGGTTGCAGCTTGAGAAGCACAATCACAAAGCTGGTTGAGGTGATCCTCTTCCTGCTCTCCATGTCATGGTGTCATACTAAGTGAATTTGGGAAAAAAAAAAAAAAATTAGAGGCAAGTGGAGGGCGTGGGGTAGCCGGAGGTCTGTTCCAGGAAGGTCCCATAGGGTACTACTCAACCAGGGTGGGGGCAGAGGTTGCAGCTTGAGAAGCACAATCACAAAGCTGGTTGAGGTGATCCTCTTCCTGCTCTCCATGTCATGGTGTCATACTAAGTGAATTTGGGGTCCTCCTAGAAAACCACTGAAAAACCTCTCACTCCACAGATAATGATTACTCTAAAAAGGTAAGTAATAAAATACAAGTGACCATGATTGCAATGCCACTCAATGGACTGTCATGCCACCATCAACACTCAGTTTATGAAAATAGCCTGGAAAATATGATAGAATGTTAAGTAATAAAATTAAGAAATAAAACTGTATGAACAGTATATCCTATCTTGTTTAACACTTTTTAATTGTTTAAAAAAGCATTGAAAAGAAATAGACCATATGATTCTTATTTTACTTTTTCTCCATTTGCCAAATGCTTTTTCTGAGCATGTATTACTTTCATAGCAATAAAGGAAAAGACTGAAAACAAGAGTAAGAAGAAGAGAGCAAGGCCCAGAGTGTGGGTGAGGCTGTGCTCCTGACAGGCTGGGGATATGGGCTCAGCCCCTCTCATACCTCCCTTTCCTCTCCAGAGAAGGTGGGTAAACACTGGAATGAATTCCAGCACATGAGCATAAAGGGCATTTCCAGACCTGTTTACTTATCCATTCTCATTTCCTAGGTGAAGGTGCTTGAGGGCAGAAACATAAATTCATTGCTGGGGCCATGAGTGAAGGCAGGTTTACTCAGATACGGGGTACATCTTTAAAATAGACTTTGAGCATTTTCAAATTTTTCTCACTGAGGCATGGAAGGTATTGTTCTCGGAGGGACAGCAGTCTTGAAGTAGTATCTTATTTCCCTGCCCAGGTATTGAACCTAGCCACTAGTCCACAAGGGAGTAACATATACACACTACTATATATAAAATAGATAAACAAGGACCTATCATATAGCACAGGGAAATATACTCAGTATTTTGTAATAACCTATATGGGAAATGAATCTGAAAAGAATATATATATACTATATATATAATATAAAATATTAATAAGAAATGTATAATATATTATGTAATTATATATTATATATAATATAATATAAATGTAAATAATATCAACATAATATAACACATTATATAATATATTATAATATATAAATTATATGTATATAATATATAATATATACATATATTATATATTATATATATTGTATATTAAGAGTATATGTTTTATATAATATAACATATTATATATTATTTAATATATATTATT
Source organism: Lipotes vexillifer (assembly GCF_000442215.2). Classification (NCBI taxonomy): domain Eukaryota; kingdom Metazoa; phylum Chordata; class Mammalia; order Artiodactyla; family Lipotidae; genus Lipotes; species Lipotes vexillifer. Next base: position 904,578 of record NW_006786248.1, read on the forward strand.
TAATATAAATTATATATAATATAATAATATATTAAATATTATATAATGTATTATATTATAAATATAATATATTACATATATTACATATTATATAATATACTAATGTTATATTATATATTAGAATATTATATATTATATAAATATATTATTATATATTATATATTATGTTATATATTACCTATATTATATTTTATATAAAATATAATATAGTATTTATATATATTTTTATATATAGTATATAATATATTTACTATATAAAATACAATATATATTAATATATTGTATATAGTTTATATTTTATATATTTCATATATTTATAATATATAATAATGTATACAACATAGACTATATATACTATACATTTAATGTACAATGTCATATGTATAAATATATACTATATAATGTATAGTATATATACTATATATTATATATAAAATAGTAAATTATATATTATATATAATATATAATTATTAATAACATATTTTAATAATGCTAATCATAAATACTAATAATATATTATTAATAGTAAATATATAGTATGTTATTAATATTACTGATGGCAATAAGTAGCATTAATATTAATAGTATGTTATTAATAATAAATATATTGGTATATTATTAATATTAACAATATATTATTAATATATTAATAACATAATAATATACTATATTATTATGATGCTAATTTTGATATATTATATTATTATACATAATAATAATATAATATAATAACATATATATAATATTATAATAATATAATATATAAAGAACTTATTCTTTCCCAATTTTGATTCCTTTTATTTCTTTTTCTTCTCTGATTGCTGTGGCTAGGACTTCCAAAACTATGTTGAATAAAAGTGGTGAAAGTGGACATCCTTTTCTTTTTCCTTGTCTTAGAGGAAATGCTTTCAGCTTTTCACCATTTAGTATGTTGTTAGCTGTCAGTTTGTCATATATGGGCTTTATTATGTTGGGGTAGTTTCCTTCTATGCCCACTTTCTAAAGAGTTTTTGTCATAAATGAATGTAGAACTTTATCATAAGCTTTTTCTGCATCTACTGAGATAATCGTATGGTTTTCATTCTTCAGTTTCTTAATGTGGTGTATCACATTGATTGATTTGGGGATAGTGAAAAATCTTTGCATCCATAAAATAAATCCTACTTGATCATGCTATATAATCCTTTCAGTGTATTGTTGGATTTGGTTTGCTAATATTTTGTGGAGAATTTTTGTGTGTATGTTCATCAGTGGTATTGGTATTTTTTAATATCTTTGTCTGATTTTGCTATCAGGGTGACACTGGCCTCATAGAATGAGTTTGGAAGTGTTCCTACCTCTGCAATTTTTTGGACTAGCTTGATAATGATAGGTGTTAACTCGTCTCTAAATGTTGGATAGAATTCACCTGTGAAGTCACATGGTCCTAGACTTTTGTTTGTTGGGGAGTTTTTAAATTACTGATTCAATTTCATTACTGGTGAATTACCTCCATTTCCCAGTAGTGCTGGGAAAACTGGACAGCTACATGTAAAAGAATGTAATTAGAACATTCTCTAATACCACATACAAAAATAAACTCAAAATGGATTAAAGACCTAAATGTAAGGTGGAATACTATAAAACTCTTAAAGGAAAACATAGGCACAACACTCTTTGACATAAACTGCAGCACAATCTTTTTTTGATCTGTCCCCTAAAGTAAAAGAAACAGAAGCAAAAATAAACAAATAGCACCTAATTAAACTTAAAAGCTTTTGCACAGCAAAAGAAATCATAAACAAAAGGAAAAGACAACCTACTAAATGGGAGAAGATATTTGCAAATGTTATGACAAATAAAGGGTTAATATCCAACATATATAAACAGCTCACACAATTCAACATTAAAAAAAACAAAGAACCCAATTAAAAAATGGGCAGAAGAACTGAATAGACATTTTTCCAAAGAGGAAATGCAGATGGTCAACAGGCACATGAAAAGATGCTCCACATCACTAATCATTAGGGAAATACAAATCAAAACCCACAATGATATATTATCTCACACCTGTCAGAATGGCTATCACCAAAAAGAACACAAATAACAAACGTTGGCGAGGATGTGGAGAAAAGGGAGTGTTGGAGGGAATATAAATTGGTGCAACCAATATGGAAAACAGTATGGAGGCCTCTCAAAAATCTAAAAATAGAACTGTTATATGACCCAACAGTTCAACTCCTGGGTATATATCCGAAAAAACCTCAAAACTCTAATTTGAAAAGATACATGCACTCAGTGTTCATGGAAGCATTACTTACAATAGCCAAGGTATGTAAGCAGCTTAAGTGTTCATCAACACATGAACGGATAAAGAAAATGTGGTGTATATACATACATATATATAGGAATATTACTCAGCCATAAAAAAGAATGAAATTTTGCCATTTGCAGCAACATGAAAGGACTTGGAAGGTATTATGCTAAGTGAAATAAGTCAAGCAGAGAAAGACAAATACTGTGTGATGTCACTTATATGTGGAATCTAAAAAACACAACAAACTACTGAATAAAACAGAAAGAAAGCAGACTCACAGTTATAGAAAACAAACTAGTGATTACCAGTGGGGAGAGGAAAGGTGGGAGGGGCAATACAGGGTTAGAGGGAAAAGGGTTATTATGGGATTATATGAAATCATGTGTGTGAAAGTTTTCAAAACTGTAAAGCACTATAGAAATTTAAAGAATCTTTCATTCAATAAAACATTAAAAAAAACAAATATATATACATATTTTATACAAAATAATAACTCAAAATGGGTCACCAACTTAAATGTAAAACTTAAAATTATAATCTTCTGGAAGTATACAAAGAAAAAGATCTTTGTGATCTTGTGTTAGGCAAATATTTCATATTTATTTATGACCTCAAAAGGACAATACATTTTTTAAAAATCGATAAAGTGAGCTTCATGAAAACTGAAAATTCTGCTCATCAAAAGACAAGTCATACACTCAGGAAAATATCTGCAGATCACATATCTGATAAAGTACTTATATCTAGAATATATAAAGAACTCTTTTTTTCTTTTTTTCTTTTTTTTTTTTTTTGCGGTGCGCGGGCCTCTCACTGTTGTGGCCTCTCCTGTTGCGGAGCACAGGCTCCAGACATGCAGGCTCTGCGGCCATGGCTCACGGGCCCAGCCGCTCCGCGGCACGTGGGTTCCTCCCGGACCGGGGCACAAACCCGAGTCCCCTGCATCGGCAGGAGGACCCTCAACCACTGCGCCACCAGGGAAGCCCAAGAATATATAAAGAACTCTTGAAACTAAATAATAAGAAAATAAACAACCCAAATTTCTAAAAATTGGCCAAAGATTTGAACAGGCATTTCACTAAGGAACATATATGGGTTGCAGAAAAGCACATGAAAAGGTATTCAACATCATTAGTCATTAGGGAAATGCAAATTTAAAACTGTAATGAACTACCACCTTATGCTTATTAGAATGAGGAAATTTTAAAAGACATTAATAAATATTAGCAAGCATTAGAGAAACCAGAGCTCTCATACACTACTGGTGGATATAAAATCATTTTGAAACAGTTCAGTAGTTTCTTAAAAAGTTTAAAATTTACCTACATGCTGCCCAGCCTTCTCAATCCTAAGTATTTACCCAAGGGGACTGAAAGCACATGCCGACACAAACATACACATGCGAATGTTCATAGCCACTTTGTTTGTAATAACAGAACACTGGAAACAATCTGAATGTCCATCACCAAAAAAAGGAGTGTACCAGTAATTCATGCTACAACATAAATGAATCTGAAAAATATTACACTCAATGAAAGAAGTCAAACCACAAAAAAAAGGACAGATACTGATTCCATGTACTATATAAAACTCTAGAAAATAAAAATAAATCTATGGTGATAAAGCAGATAATAGTTGGGTGGGTTGTAGGCAAATGGGAAAGATTACAATGGGGTGCAAGCGAACTAATAGATACACTGACTCTCTGGTTGTGGGGATATTTTCACAGGTGTAGAATATGTCAAAACTCATCAGACTGCATTCTTGGAATATGTGATGCTTATTGTATGTCAATTATAACTCAACAAAGCTCTTTTTAAAATAAAAATACAAATCTTAAGAGATTAGAGGTAAAAGTTCTGCAGCCCTCAGTATTGAAGTGTGGCCTGTGTACCAGCAGCATTAGCATTTCCTGAAAGCCTGGAATAAATGCAGGACCTCAGGCCCAGCCCAGACCTACTGAACCAGAATTTTCATTTTCACAAGATCCCCATTGTCTTGGGTGCATATTAAAACTGGAGAAACACTGCTCCAGATGAAGTGTGTCTCGGGGCGGGCCTGTCCACGAGGGCATGGGATCTGTTTTTGTGCTTCTTTCCTCCCCCAGTTGGAGAAGCAGGGGAAGAATGCATGCCACTGTGCACCCACTGTGTAGGGAGCTGGCCCAAGAACGTCAAGGCTCCTCTTTCCAAAAGCACAGCAGCTAACAGAGCCTGGAGGAGTGGGGAGTTGAGGGAAGATGTACAGATTCAGGCAGGTCTAACCTGGAGTCTGATGTGTTGCATGTGAACCTGAATCACAGAAAGGGGGCTTGGTGGGCCTGCCTTTGTTGCCCTCTACGCACTGGTGCCTCTCTCTCTCCCTTTCACACACACACACAGACACACAGACACACACGCGCACGCACACACACACACACACACACACACACACATACACATAGACACACATCACCCCAGCATCCAGGCCCTGCTGCCTGAACCTCTGATGCCCAGTGGCAGGCTTGAAGGAAACCTGTTAGACTGGAGCACTATCCACACACATGGCTGCCTCTCCTGTGTCCTTTCTTCTACTTCCTTGTCATGGAATCCCAAGGATTCCTCCCTTCCCCACCCACACAGGTCAAAGCTTTCTGACAGTGGCACAGGGCAGTGGGCACAGCCATAAATCAAACTGCTGCCTGTTTGTCTTTTAGTCTTCCCTCCTTCATTACATGGCAAAGGCACCCTCACCAGGCTGGCCTCCATCTGATGCAGTTCTAAATCTCAAGCCAGCAGCACTGATTCTATATTCGTTGGCCCCAGGATTTTCCAAGCAGTTGTATTACTTGAAAATATAATTGAAAAAATGTTAAGAAAAAGACATCAGTCTTTTGAATTGAATCCAGTTACCTATAGACAGGAAGTTATTTTTTTTAAAAAACCCACCATTTGTTTTCTCTCTCCCAATTATTTTAACATTAGAGATGGGTCATGCCATTGTCCAGGAGCTGTATCAAGAGGCTGTGTGTGCTACTCACAATAACCAAAACATGGAAATAACGTAAATGTCCATCAACAGATGAATGGATAAAAAAGATGTAGTACATATATACAATGGAATATTACTCAGACATAAAAAAGAATGAAATAATGTCATTTGCAGCAACATGGATGGACCAGAGATTAACATACTAAGTGAAATAAGACAGACAGAGAAAGACAAATATCATATGGTATCACTTTTACGAAGAATCTAAATTATGACATAAATGAACTTATCTACGAAGCAGAAACAGACTCACGGACATAGAGAACAGAATTGTGGTTCCCAGGGGGGAGAGAGGGGAGGGGAGGGATGGATTGGGAGTTTGGGGTGAGCAGATGCAAACTATTATATATAGGATGGATAAACAACAAGGTCCTACTGTATAGCCCAGGGAACTCTATTCAATATCCTGTGATAAACCATAATGGAAAAGAATATTAAAAAAGAATGTATATATAAGTGAATCACTTTGCTGTACAGCAAAAATTAACACAATATTGTAAATCAACTATGCTTCAAATAAATAAATAAATAAATAAGAGGCAATGTGCACACACCAAGGACTGGAAAATTGTGGGTGGGGGGACAGTAACTGCTTTGCTGGCACTTATTGTGTTGCCTTTCAAGGGATGAGACAGAAGGAGGGGGGATAAATAGATAGAAAAATAGATAGGTAGATAGATAGATAGATAGATAGATAGATGATAGATAGATGATAGATAGGTAGACATAGAGATAGGAAAATGTCTACAAAGGGAGAATACCATAGGACAAGGCTGTCCCTGTGCTATGATAAAAGAATGGGAGTGAGGCAGCATTAAGGTTGAAAAAATAATGAGTAAAGTAAAAATAGAGAAGATAGAAAAAATAAAAGGAAATTTGGCATTAAAACTCTCCTAAATATATTACATGGGATATTACAAAACCCCTTTTAAGTCTGCTACCGAATGTGATTTAATTGATTAGTTAGTGTGATTTATTAGATAAAAGCTTCCATAAGCTCTATGGTAGTTAATGTGATACCACAATAGGCTCTTTTATAATATTTTAGAAACATTCTTTGAATGGATTTAGACTCAGGTTTAACCAACAACACTCTCCTAGATTCTATTTCTGTCAAGATTCCTGATTCCAGGGGAGCAGATGCCATGAGAAGAAGCTAAATCTTGTTAATAAACCTGCATGTGCAAAAAATGCATTCCCTGGAAAGTGCTAAGTGGCCACAAAGTGGCTGTAGAAGGGGAAAAAATTAATTCATCTGTGCCTTTTGGTTATTCCCTTTTCTGGTAGAATTAGTGGTATTGATTTTTATTTGTAAGCATAAAGCTGGTTCCATTTCTTTTTCCTTGACTGAATAAATGTGTCAGCTAAAATTTCTCTACTAGAAAGTCACAGACCCTGGATTTGAGATCTGACTCCCCTGATTAACTGTGACTTTGAACAAGTTACTTAATCTCCCTGAGAGTATTCATATGGAAAAAGAAGCAATCATGTTTTTAGAATTAAATTAGATAATGAATGTGAAAGTGCATTAATAAATGTAAAGTATTAAAAAATAGAAACTTATTATCATCTATTATTACTATTATAATTTGTATTCTTTTAAAGAATACATCATATGATTAAGCTGACAGAAGGAATCTGAACAGAGATTTGACCCACTCACTACATTTCCATAAAAACATATCCCGACAGATCTCTGCTGTAGAATGTAAAGAAGGAAATTACAACCTTCAGATATATGCAGCACCTAGCTCCAAATCTTCCTTACGGCTCAGAACAGGCCTCAAATAAGCCCTACCCATTAATTCTCTATGTGTTGACTATACACCTCGACAGCCCTGGGTTTCTCTGCAGGAAAGGATATTGAGAGAGATTCCAAATGAACAAGGGGACTTTCAAGAGAGTAACCATTGAGAGACAATTCTCTTTAGTTTTTCTGCACCTCATCATCAATTTTGTTCCAGACTATCATCTCAAGGATATTTGTATAGCAAACGGCTTGGAAGATAGAGATAGTGTCTCCCTCTGGGGCAGAGAGTAGATTTATCTCCTGACCAGGATAATAAGGGTAGCACCTTCTTCTGTGGCGTGGGTTGGGGTTCTGAATCTCAGAGTTCCTCGACTATGATAACAAACTCACTGTCCATATGTGCCCCTCATGGGACATGGACGGCAAGGGGAACTGAAATGCACCCATAGTTCATGCTGCCTCCTGTGCCACAACCAAGTTCTTTGTCTCTGACCCAGGAGTCTTGCATCTTCTGCCAGCATCTAGAAAGTGTTGGCAGGCTGACTTATTAGCTTGAAAGTCATATGAAATCTCTGACCCTTCACAGTAACTTTCTCTGGGTGGCTAATGATGATTCCTGAAGTGTTTGGGCATGTTTTGAAACATCTTTTTTGAAACATCCATTAAGTAATGATTTGGACAATCCCAACTTCACCATCAGGGGCTTCAGGGAACCTGTAAGACACAATAAAGCAGAGCTTCTCAAACTCGAAGGAGGATTCAAATTCTCATTCAGTCAATGTGGGATGAGTCTAAGATTCTGAATTTCTCACAGCTTCCAGGTGATGCTACACCTGTTTGTCCGTGGACCACACTCTGAGTAGTAAGGATCTTAACCATTGTTCTTCCAAGTGTGGTCACAGGATAATCTGATTCAGATTTAACCCCGGGTGCTTGTTAGAATGAGATAGTCCTGAACACAACACAGATTGCACAAAAAGCCCTTGAACAGGACTGCATTTTCAATGAAACTTGCAGTGGCTCTTTTGCATACTAGCGTTAAAGGGCCACCATTCCAATTTCTCAGCAAGTGCAGGCTTTTGCCACTGGTGCCAAACTGGAAGAAGCCTAGGTCCCCTCCTTTATCAAGTTCAAGCCCCTAGAGGATGGGGCAAGGCAGAGAGGTCTCAGGAATTACCTTTACCAGATCACAGTCAGCAGGATTTAGGGGGTGATGTTCCAAAGATGATTTGGAGAAGCACAACCTGTGTAGAATCAAGATCTACATGGAATCATGCCACCCCACCTCACTCTGAGAAGGCTGCATGATCATTCACTCACAAAGGCACAGAACAGCATTAATCTTGCACTGATGTAAGCAGGTTTTCCTGGAGAGTTCCACACAGTCTAAAGCATGCAATAACAGGGCTGAGAGAGGGTCTCTGTAGAGCTCTTGATCACCCCTCCCCATTGGGTGGGTTGCATTGAGTCACTGGTCCTGGGCCTCAGGGATCTGTCTGTGAAATCAAGTTTAACGCCAGACTTCTAAGAAAGATTTCCTCCAGCTCTCAAGTGCTAGGTTCTAAATCATGTTTTCTAAGTGGATCTATCTGTTATGGGCTGAATTGTTTTCTCTCAAACTTCGTATGTTGAATTCCTAACCCTCAGGACCTCAGAATGTGACTGTTTGGAGATTGGACCTTTAAAGAGGTAATTAAGTTAAAATGAGGTCGTTAGGGTGAGCTGGTGTCCTTACAAAAAGAGAAAATTTGGACACAACATGCACACACACAGAGAAAAGACCACATGAGGACAGAGGAGAAGGTGGCCATCTGCCAGTCAAGGAGAGAGGTCTCAGAAGAAATCAAACCTGCCGACACCTTGATCTCAGAAATCCAGCCTCCAGAACTGCAGGAATGTAAATGTCTGTTGTTCAAGGCAACCAGTTTGTGGTACTTTGTTATAGCCGCCCTAGCAAACCAACACGCTATCTCACAATTAAAGGAGTTCCCAGATGCAACATTCTCAGTTATTCCTACAATCTCTATTTTATAACCATATCAACCAGGAAGTACTTCCTTAAAGGTTATCTATATTCCTTCTACTGGTATAAAGTTTCCTTTTTTTCTTTCTTTAGTAACAATGAGAAAATATCCACCACTTTCTGTATAATATATTTTCACAAAGATAAGCACTCTAAATAAATCATCTTTTTCCAGACTGAATAAATTGAACTCCTAGAACCCCACCAAGAAAAAAGGGGAGAACCCACCCTGGTCTAAAAGTGCAGACACGAAAAGAAATGGGGGAGGGGCGATAATGAGAAACCGTGATGCTGGTGAAAACTAAGCCTCAGGGTCTCATTTCTGTGTCCTTTCCTTCCTGCTCTATTTTGTGTTTGGTTTCCATGGAAATCCACATTGGTGGGTGATTTCTCCTCACAGAAGCTACAGGCAGATTTTTCAATGTACACTACTCAGTGATTTATGGAGCCCACACAAAGCTGGCAGGAATGATGCGGTGAGCGGTGCAGTGATGACTGGTGGCAGGGCTGGCTCACCTTTCGCCTGTGTGAGCCCCAGAGTGCTCAAAGAGTAGAAGACACCACTGTGAGGGCCATAAGTCCTGAACCAGTGAAGTCTTTGTGGGGTCAAAAGATGCAACTTTCCTCTTCCTCTTGGAAACTGTATTTGAAAACTCCAGGGCACCGTCAAATCTAGGGAATGGTATCAGACATCCAGGGATCTCATTTCAGTTTGTAATGTCACACACATGGACACAGGTCACCATCTGGCTGCCTGCTCCAGGCTTTCTGCAATGAACTGGCTCCAGGCATTGGGTCTGGAAACACGGTGGACTTGATTCCTCAATCCTATCTTCCCATTAGGATAATCTGGGGAGCTTTTCCAACACCCAGACTCCCCCTCTGCAGACCCTAGTCTTCCCAGGGGGCGCACGTGGAGAGCTCAGGACCTACAATCTCCCGAGGAGCTGGATGTGCTCCGGACACAGTGGGGCTGGTGGGGAAGCGGGCAGAGCTGAGGCATCTTTAATGCAGATTCCTGCTGTTCCGGCT
>NW_006786248.1:915035-943589 GCF_000442215.2 Lipotes vexillifer
TCCTGCTGTTCCGCTTGCCCTTCTCATTCTGCAGCTCCTTTGATGTGGCCACCAGCTGGCCTCTCTGCCTGCCAGTCTTTCCTTGCCCTCCTGTGCCAGCAGCACCCCCCAGCCACCTAGCGTGGGCTTTGGGGTAAGTTCACAGGTCTCAAGTCCAGCTTTACTACCTTGGCCTCCCTGCACTGTGGCTCTCCCACCAAGGAGATGGGAATCATAATATCCCTATCGGAAGGGTTCTTTCAAGGATGCCACATGCAGGGCTCAGAACACCACACAGGGACACTAAGTCAGCATTTCCTGGTTTTATCATCCCTCTCTCTAGAATATAAGCTCCTCAGAGACAGTGCATTCTGGCTATTTTGTCGCTGAATCCCCAGAGCCTGGAACTTTACTAACACCCTGAAAAAACACGTTTTAGTTGAATAACCTAATGAATGAAGAGCAAAGAAGTGAACTATGATACAAACTAGTGAACAAGCATCTCCTCATTTAGGCTGCCTTTCATCTTTATTCCCTTCTACTTACTATCCTTTTTCAACCCGCAATCAGAGAGACCTGTTTGGAATTCAAAACAGATTGTTTCTCCTACACCTATACCTACATCTCGAAGACATTGTTTAAATAATAACTCCCAGTGTTTCCTGTGTAACCAAAAGTCCAAGTTTAGAATTCCGCAGAAGACTTTCCCAGACCTTTCCCACCTTCCAGGCCAGCATCACTGTGGAAGGACAGTTCTGTGTACCTGGATCTTCCCTGGTATTGCAGTCTCTCCCACCCCCCAGTGCACCTATGTCTTTCAAGACTCAGCTCAGGGGTGATCTTCCCCAGATTGGGACACCTTTCTTTGTCCCTAAAGAATAAATCAACTTTCTCCTGTCCTCATATCTGTCACACTGCCTGCATGTGCTTCCCCAAACAGAGTGTGACTCCTGGAGAAAAGATATTGGGTACTGGACCTTTATTCCCTCTGCACCAAGCTAAGCACCAGGCACAAAATAAACACTCACTTTATCTTGGCACTTATGGTGAGTTAATTTTAATTGATGAACATATGGCAGTTCTACTTCATTAATGAGCAAAAGAATTGATCAAAGGGTCTTTTATTATTAAATAAGAGTTTAAAAAAAATTAAAGTCCTACTGTACCAATAAAAATTAAACATATACAGTCCATCTTTATCATTCACAGATTTCGTATTTGCAAGTTCACCTACTCCCTAAATTTCATTTGTCATCCAAAAGTCAGTACTCAAGGCATTTTCATAACCAATCACAGATGTGTGCGGAGCAGCGAGAGATGTGTCAGTTGATGCACACCTTCCCCGCTGACATGCGGCAAGGCAGCCTCTGCCTTCCTGTTGCAGCTCATGTTGTAAGCGTGTGTACTATTTGTGGTCTACTTAGTGCTACGTTTTTCACATCTTGTACTTTTTTCAGTAACTTCAATGTTTAAAATGGCCCCAAGCATAGTGCCAAAGTGTTGCCCAGAATCCTCAAGCGCGAGAAGGCTGTGATGACAGAGAAATTACATGTCAGATGTGCTCCATTCCGGCCTGAGCTTCAGGACTGTGGGCCATGAGTTCACCGTTAATGAATCAACAATATATGTTCAGTGAGGTGTCTTTCAACAGAAAAACACATAAAACAAGGCTCTGTATTGGTCAGTTGATGAAAATGTGGTGGCCAGAGGCTCCCGGGAACCCAGCCCTTTATTTCCCCGGGAGTGATGATGTTCAGAAGTGGCTAATTCAGTAAATTTATAGAATGTAACAGCCTCAAATAATGAGAATTGACTGTATATCCCTTAAACTATTCACACACAGGCCTTATAAAGGGCAGAACTTGAAAACCCAGGAACTTTATGCTACCGTGGACATGGACACAAGGCAGGCAGTGGACTGGTTCCTGTGGCCACTGCAGACAGGTGTCAGCAGCAGCGGTCGTGTAGCCCAGCTGTCACTCCCATACACTGGTAGAAGCAGCACACTGTTTGTAAGACACCCACAGACCACAAGCCAGCTGTGCAACTTCGGACAGATCCACAAAGCTTTCTGGTTCTGTGAACTTATCGACAAAATTCCAGAGTTTGCTTAAATGATTTTGGAAGCCACTTCTAGCTCCCAAATGTTCTGTTTCTATAGTTATAAGACAAAGTGTCTCTTTCATGGGGCTTGTCTAAGCCAGCCCTCAAGCATTGTGCTCTACTTCACTGAGCAAAGGAGCACATTTCTCACCGGATGTTTCCAGGATGTTGGAACAATCCATTGTGCAAATTTCCCCTCTCAAGCAACCAAAACACAGGTAGAGAGCTGAAGCAGACGCTCAGTCTCGGGCTAGGACCCAGGCATGAGTGGGTGGGAGGAAGGGGTTCCATGTGGCTGACCCTTCTGTCTGGTTGGGAAGACAAAATAAATGCAAATGAAACAAATGTAGGAGTTGAGTGGCTAAGTGGATGATCCTGTGCTTCAGTGATAGAGATTCTGGAAGCCAAAGTTTCCCAGAGGCCACCTATTCTTGGTTTCCCTCTTCATTAAGTGACTCCACGATCCTTGTAATACCTGCTCAATGACCCAGATGTTCCCAGGCCATGGGAGTCTAAGGTCCAAAAGAAAAGGAAAGCTGAAATGGTTGATGGCTTTGTAAGTCCATGCTTGAAAACTGACCTTGTGTCTCTAACTTTCCATCAATTCCTGAGAGTTTTGAAAGCTGGAAGAAGACACTCAGGCCTTGTGACCAACTATTTCTCTTTCCTCAGCTACATGCTGTGAGTGTGCAACTAACTGTATTTTAGCACTACAAGGTGATCCTTCTAGTCCTTCTGAGAACCTGCGCACCAAGGTCCAAGACACACTTTGATGACACCATTGCCTGATGTGGCACCCAAGAAGGAAGCATCCATCCGACCTGGAGATTACAGAAGCCACTTTGTGGTTAGTGGGAGAGGACCTCTTGGGATTTAGGTCCCTGAACACATTTCCATGCCACACATTCTCTCCTGACTTCTGCAGGATGGTGTTTCAAAGTGTAGTGATGATGAAGGAGGTGGTCTGTCTCAGGAGAGAATAGAATCAGTCTTTCTAAGTGACCTTTACCAGGTTCCCAAACGTAATGCCTCATCTATTCATCAGGCATAGTCTTACATTTATCTGAGGGGTGTCTCAGGGTTTTTGTGAGGATTACGTGACGCACAATGTGGGTGCAGTACTTAGGACACTGCCTTGGCCCCTGGCGCCCCTGGTGGTCATTATTGCTTAAACAGAAGGCATTTACTGTGGATCACACAAGTATATGGTTTAAATATTCAGTTACAATTTAAACACATCCATGTGATATTAGAACAGGGCTTTATCTTTCCCTCAAGATTAAAAAGCAGAACGCAGCCCTCCAAAATATCAGGTGTCAACAATGATGTGAAACCACACCACCCCCACTCCAGGATGAAGAAACAGGCGTGAACCAGCACAGTCAGCCTTGCTCACAGCCTCCTTCTGCAGCCACAAGCTGGACTGAATTTGTCTTCCTCAGAAGCCATTGTCTCTCTTAGAAACCCATTGAGCAATTGTAATGAATTGCAGAGATAGAAACTTCAATTCAAAAAATACATAAAAATCTCAGTAGAATATGATTTGAAATTCATGGGATGTTTCCACTTCAACTTATTCCCATTTCCCCCTCTGAGTAAATTGAGGTTTGAGAGAAAGGAAGGAAAGAGAAGAAGGAACTTTTTTTTCCTGCACTAATCTCCTGGCAGATTTTGCTCATCAGCTTCTCCTGGGAAAGACGGTGTGTTGAGATGGCACAGTTTCAGTCGCCATGGAAACGTGTCATAAAAGGTCCAGTTATGAAAGAGCAGGGTCTTCTGGTTGCCATAGGCAATGCTTCCCTAATGGTTTTTCAAGGCTGGGATGTGTTTATGGTCTCTGTGACTATTTATTTGTATCAAAGACTACAGCTTGCCTGTGTGATCTTTAGCATTTGCTTTTAAGATTTTCCTTCGTCTCTCTTCCACTTTGTGAAAACAAATTAATCTCCCAGAACATGACAACCACTCCATACCATCTTCAATAAGAAATGTTATTTGTTTTATGAAACAAGATGGTAGGAAAATAAAGTTTTGCTTCTTCATGTTCGAAGGTATAGAAAGACCATCCTTTTAGCTTGTGTTAAATCCTGGGGGTCATATTTGCCTCCTGACTCAGGGCAGACAGGGAGTGCTTCACCTTCACTCTAACCTCTGTCTCCATGGTGGCAGGCGCGGTACATTCACTCATTCATTCATTCAAAAAGCATATATTGAGCATCCAGCCTGTGTAAAACCTGGACAGACACTGAAGTGGACACAACAATTAACTCAACATCTTGTCATTGGTCATGATGCTTCTGCAGAAAGAGGGGTCCAAGTCTGGGGACAGAGGTTTGGGTAGACAATGTATTTTTTTAATAGTAATGTATTATTTAATTTTTTATATTAAAATTTATTTTAAAATCTTTATTTTTTATTGAAGTATAGTTGATTAACAATGTTGTGTTAGTTTCAGGTGTACAGCAAAGTGATTCAGTTATACATATATATACATATATATATTCTTTTTTAGATTCTTTTCCATTATAGGCTATTACAAGATATTGAATATAGTACCCTGTGCTATACAGTATGTCCTTATTGAGTATCTATTGTATATATAGTAGTCTGTATATTAGACAATGTATTTTTAAATTATCTATTATGCAAAAGCTTTTCCTATAGATAACTAAGCAGCAAATGTATTAACTAAGAAAGATGAAAGATAAAGCCAGTCTCTGACCATATTGAATGTCTCCCTAACTTGGTGGCTACAGGCCAATATAGAGTCTGGCTGAGTAATCCATTTGGGGAGACCTGAGAAGTCATTGTGTACTATTGTAGTGATCTGTTTTAGATCACTCTGGAAGGCAGTTGTTCTCTAATAGACTGACTAAAAGCCCTCAAGCATACACACATGTGGCCGTGCTCTTCAAAGTGGGGGGGCTGGCATAAGGAATGACCAGGCATAGCCCACCCAGGCTGCACTGGGGAGCAGAGATGGTCCCTGGAGCTGGAGGGGTGGGGGACATAGAGTGGGTGTCTGGAGAGCCATCCATGGCATGAGGGCAATGTCCCACAGCAAATGGGTGGTGACTGGAGGTATCCAAGTTGAAGATGGAATGCATCCTAGAGCTCTGTGACAAGAAACCAGCTTATGACCAGGACTCTTAGATAACTTCATAACTCAGTCTCTAGAGAGGGGCTTCTGAGACCAGCTTTTGACAATTTATAATATTCTCATAAAATATGCTAAGTGAAAAAAGCAAGTTGTAGAAGAGTGCATGCTCTACATAGCTATTTGGTTTAAATTAGAAAGGGAGAGAAAAAAGAATATGTGGTTTGTAAATGCAAAAACAAACACGAACAAAGAAAATGAAATAAAACCAGCATCTCTGGAAGGATACAATGAGTGGAGCCTGGAAATAGGACCTGGGCAGATGGGGACAGTCAAAGGGAAATTTCACAGACCACCTTTTCATACTCTTTATATGTGAACCATATCAGTGTACCACATTAAAAATTAGGTAAAGAATTTTAAAACTCTTAACTGATATTGTGTGAGGATTTACAAAGGACACAGCTGAGGCCACACAGCTTGTTGACAATCACAATATTGTGACATTTGGTTTCAGTTGGCACTCCTACAGACCCACTCATGCTGCCTCACTTCTTCCCCGCCTCAGCCCCCGTGAAGCAAATGCTCAGATATCTTGCCTGGAAAATTGCTGCTACCCTCACTCCCACTGCACCTTATTTAAGTTGCTATCATATAGTACATGGCATTGTGGTTTCCTAATTGTGTAATATCTATCTTCTTATTAAGTATTCTCTTAGAAAGGACTTAATATTTATTACTGAATTTAATTTCCATCAAATTTAATGAGGTAGTTCTTATTTTTCCCATTACAAACCTGAAGCTAAAAGTGATTGTTATAGACTGAATATTTGTGCCCCAAATTCTTATGTTGAAGTCAAACCCCCAATATGATGTATTTGGAGGTGGGGCCTTTAGGAGGTAATTAGGTTATGAGGGTGGTGTACCTAAGATGGGATTAGTGCCCTGATGAAAAGAGAAAGAGGCCAGAGCCCTTTCTTTCTCCACCACTTGAGGATAGAGTGAGAAGGCAAACCATCTGCAAGAGAGCCTTCACCAGGAGCTGAATCGGCCAGCACCTTGATCCTAGACTTCCAGGCTCCAGAATGGTGAGAAATTAATGTTGTTTAAGCGACCCAGTCAATGGCATTCTGTTATAGCAGCCTGAGCACATTAAGACACAATTAAGTCAACGTAAGCTCACACAGGTCTTGAGCCACAGAATTGGATTTGAACTCAGATAACTCAGATTCCAAGTCCCATATTTCCTTCCACACCATGCTCTTTCCTTATGAGGCTAGAAATATGTTCATAATCTTTGTTTAATCAACACCCTCTAATGCCTGGCAAAAGATGCTGGCTATGCTTGTTGTTTGCATGGACCCTGAGGGCAGACTTAAGCTAGGTTCCAGGACATGGATGGAAGACTATCTTGGTGGTAGTTGACAGCCTTCCATGATTTCCCCAGCAAGATGGCAGTGGTGGTCTCAACATTAGCTGGAAAAGTTTGCTCTTATCAGGTAATCCCATCTTGGGATCCCAAAGCAGAGGGACAGATCCACAATCTTGACTAAATTCACCAACTCTAAGAACACTCTTGAAACAAAACCACTCTTTTCCCTCCCACACTCCAGGAGACAGACAGAGCCAAAGAAGCTTCTAATGGAGCCACATTCTTATCACAATCAGTCCCCAGAGTGGCTACTTTTAGGAGTTCTGCTACCTATGGTAAAACAAGAGCTTTCCAACATGCCTTAACTCTGCACTCCCAGCACTTGTGTTTCAAATGATAAAACCGCCTAAGGGACTATAATGAAGTCTTTTTCTTTTCCTTCCATTAAAGGAACTCAGGTGTGTCAAGTCTTTCCCACTTTCCCACTTTTTGTTTTACTTCCAGTCTGACACTTTACATAATATCTTGTACATTTCGTACACTGTGTTTATAAATAGGTGCACCAATCTCCTCCCTCGTGATAGAAAACTTGCACCTCTGAAAGCATCAAAACGTTTAGGCTCTAAGCCAAACAAATATCAATTTTCATCCTGAACTCTTTCTGCCCATATCATACTTGGAGTATCGTAGTGCATGTCTAATGGCTGGCCAAAGTCCTTCGGCACAGCCCATTTCACAGCACTTGGCTCCTAATTGAAATTTCACAGTAGAATACTTAAGACACCACTCCAAATTACATTGCCATTTAAGCAAATGTGTTTTCCTAGTCATTTAACTGTATGTGATTTCCTCTTGGCTATCTGCTTCTTATGATTTGCTGTTGGTTTCCATTGCAATTAAGTCCTTCCATATTTATTTGAGGATATTCTAGAATGTCCTATTTCTCTGTGAACTGAATTTAACCCACTAGTGTAGTTTAATAGTGGCGACCAACTGTGTGTCTTCAGAAGGAAAGAGGACATTTCCATTTTCAGAGGAGATACTAGTTCTTGGCTCTCCCTATTCCAGACTTTTCCAAATATTCAGTCTTTATTGGTTTCCTTACTTGTTCTCTCAGGCCTGATCCTAATATGAGATTGTTTAGGAACTAGATTTCACAGATAAGAAACACTTACAAATAACATTTACAGAATATTTCATTTGAAAATATAAAAACCTGTTAATAGGACAAATAACATTAATAATACTTTTCTTTCTCCCTCTAGATGGATGTTTTTTAGTTATTATAGACATTTCAAATAAGCAAAAGGATGGAATAATATAATAAGTCCCTCATATACACATGTTCCACCTTCAACAATTATCAATATTTTCTAATCTTGTTTCATCTATCACACTCACCCACAAATTTGAGGTGCTTAATGTCGATGTTTCTAAATCATGGATAAAAATATTGATCATGACAGGACAAAGCCCTCCACAGCGACCCCCCCGCAAGACAGACCTCCATCAAGTGACCTGGACCCTGGGGTATCATCACTAACCAGCAGTCAACAAATGTCTGTTATCCTGGCTTCCACATGCCCTCTATCTCTACCTTGTCTACAAGGATACTTGGAAATACTTTACAAAAGGCTTAGTTATGAGGCCATACACTTTGGTAGTTACTAGTCTAAGAAACATTTTTGTTTAAAAAAAAAACCCAAAACTCAGTTCACCATGGAGCTCAGTACATGATACTCAGTTTCTTTAGGCGCTTCTATTTTTCTCCTCTTCGTTGAATTGGAATTAAAAGGTGGACTGCTTCCCTCTCTTTGGGCAGCTTACTGCCATGGGATTGTGTCCCTCTTTTCTCTGAACCTTTTGAAATACGTCCTCCTAGAGTCTCGAGCACATAAATGACTTGCTCACATCTGTCCTTGCTGAGGCACTGACAATATACACTTTACAAAAATCATTTCAAAATGGATTCTTTACCTAAATGTAAGTTGCAAAACTATAAAACTCCTTGAAGAGAAAAGACAGTCTCTTCAATAAGTGTTGCTGGGTAAACTGGACAGCTACTTGTAAAAGAATAAAATTAGAACACACCCTTACACCATCACAAAAATAAACTCAAAATGGATTAAAGACCTAAATGTGAGGCCGGATACTATAAAATTCTTAGAGGAAAACATAGGCAGAACACTCTTTGACATAAATCACAACAAGATCTTTTTCGATCCACCTCTGAGAGTAATAAAAATAAAAACAAAAATAAACAAATGGGACCAAATTAAACTTAAAAGCTTTTGCACAGCAAAGGAAACCATAAAAAAGATGAAAAGACAACTCTCAGAATGGGAGAAAATATCTGCAAATGAAGCAACAGACAAGGGATTAATCTCCTAAATATACAAACAGTTCATGCAGCTCAATATCAAAAAAACAAACAACCCAATCAAAAAAATGGGAGGAAGACCTAAATAGACATTTCTCCAAAGAAGACATACAGATGGTTAAAAAGCAATGAAAAGATGCTCAACATCACTAATTATTAGAGAAATGCAAATCAAAACTACAATGAGGTATCACCTCACACCTGTCAGAATGGCGTTCATCAAAAAATCTACAAACAATAAATGCTGGACAGGGTGTGGAGAAAAGGCAGCCCTCCTACACTGTTGGTGGGAATGTAAACTATGGAGGACAGTATGGTGGTCCCTTAAAAACAAAAAATAGAGCTACCATATGATCCGGCAATCCCACTCCTGGATAGATATCTGAAGAAAATCATAATTCAAAAAGATACATGCCCCCCAGTGTTCATTTCAGCACTATTTACAATAGCCAGGACATGGAAGCAACCTAAATGTCCATTAATAGAGGAATGGATAAAGAAAATGTGGTACATATATACAATGAAATATTACTCAGCCATAAAAAAGAATATAATAATGCCATTTTCAGCAGCATGGATAGACCTAGAAATTGTCATACTGAGTGAAGTAAGTCAGACAGAGAAAGACAGATATAATATGATATCACTAAAAAAATGCTACAAATGAACATATCTACAAAACAGAAATAGAGTCTCAAATGTAGAAAATAAACTTATGGTTACCAGGGGGTAAAATGGGGAGGGATAAATTGGTAGATTGGGATGGACACATACACACTACTATATATAAAATAGAAAAATAATAAGGACCTACTGTATAACACAGGGAACTCTACTCAATACTCTGTAATGGCCTATATGGGACAAGAATCTAAAAAAGAGTGGACATATGTATATGTATAACAGAATCGCTTTGCTGTACACCTGAAACTAACACAACATTGTAAATCAACTATACCGCAATAAAAGTTTTAAAAAGGAAAGCCTCCTTGAAGATAACATAGGAGATTGTTACCAAACTCAGGTTCAGCTGCTCATCACTCAAAAGCCAATACTCAAGAGATAAGTGTTGGTAGGAAAGGAAATGTTGCTTTATTTAGGAAATGAGCAACCAGAGGAGAAGGTGGACTCAGGTCTCACAGAACCAATTCCCCCCTGCTGATCAGTGGGCAAGAGCTTTTAAATGGGAGTTTCACAGGTGTATAGGCAAAGGGAAGGGGCTGCCTGCAGAACAGCACAGTCAGCTCTTATAGTGCTCTTGAAATTAGTCATGCATTGGTCTGATTAGCGTCATCTTGATTGTTTTAAGTACACTTAATCTTCAGTTCCAGGGTCATTTGTTACCATTTTCTTGAGGCCAATTCTCAAAATTATGTCATGGCTACATGGCTACAGTTTGTAGTTATCTTCTTCCACCTGTTGGGGGTTTCAGTATCTGCATAACCGCTCAAAGGTTATGGCTCAGAATATTATCTATAGCCCTTGAAGAGTAACTAAAAGTCCTTGACTCTGTTTAATGACTAAACTATTATTATTTTGTCTCATTTGACTATTTTCCTTTGCTTCTGTATTTTCTCATTTCTCTTATTAAATTTATACTTTGGCTAAAGTATAAACAAACAAGAGGCCGGCAAAACACTGCCTGGTGGGGGGAGGGATTCTGTCCCGGGAAGGCCACATAAGGTCCTGCTCTGTTACAAGATGACCTTGGGTTGGGTGGTGACGTTTTAGATACAACACCAAAGGTAAAATCCATGAAGAAAATAATTCATGAGTTGAACTTCATTAAAATTAAAAACTGCTGCTCTCTGAAAGATACTGACAAGAGAATGAGAAGGCAGGCCACAGACTGGTAGAAAATATTTGCAAAAGACATATCTGATAAAGCACTGTTACCCAAAGTGGGTAAACAATCTGAACAGACACCTCACCAAATATATTCAAAAGAAAAATAAGCACATTAAAATGAACTATATCATTAGGAAACTGCTGATTAAAACAGTAAGAAACCACTACACAGACACTAAAATGGATAAAATACAAAACGCTGACAATACCAAATTTTGACAAGGAGGTAGAGCAACAAGAACTCTCATTCATTGTTGGTGGGAATGCAGAATGGTATAACCAATTTGGAAGAGAGTTCTGCAATTTCTTACAAAACCAAACATACTCTTCCCATATGATCCAGCACTCATATTCCTTCGTAATTACCCAGATGAGTTGAAAACTTATGTTCACACAAAAACCTGCACACAAATTACAACTTTATTCATAATTGCCAAAACTTTAAAGCAACATGTCCTTTAGTAGGTGAAGAGATAAACTGTGACACCTCCAAGCAGTGGAATATTACTCAGTACTAAAATGAAATTAGCTATGAAACCACAAAAAAACATGGAGGAAGCTTAAATGAATATTATTAAATGAAATAAGCCAATATGAAAAACCTACATATTATGTGATTTCACCATATGACCTTCTGAAAAAAGGCAAACTATGGAGACAGTAAAAAGATCACTGGTTGCCAGGGTTTGGGGAGAGAGAAGGGTGAATAGGCAGAGCACAGGGGATTTTTAGGGCAGTAAAATTATTTTATATACTATAATGGTGGATAAATGTCATCAATTGTTTGTCAAGACCTATAGAATGTACAGCACCAACCCTAATGTAAACTATGGACTTAAGGTGATGATAATATGTCAACACAGGTTCACTAACTGTAACAAATGTACCAATATGGGGGTGAATGTTGATGAGCGGGACTGTGCATGTGCAGGGGGAAGGGGTATATGGGAACTCAGTGTACTTTCCACTCAATTTTTTCTGGGAACATATAAACACTCTAAAAAAATAAAGTCTATATAAAAGAAAAGCTAATAGACTAGATGTGGTAGAGGGAAATATTTAATATGCAGAAGACTTTTTTTCTTTTTGGCCATGAGACATGCAGGATCTTAGTCCCCTGACCAGGGATAGGACCCTTGCCTCCTGCAGTGGGAGCATAGAGTTTTAACCACTGGACCACTAGGGAAGACATTCTTGATCATAGAGAATGCTTGTTTCCCACCCCATACTTCAAAACAAATTCGCCAACCCCAGACCTCCTCCCTAAAGGAAGAAAGAACTGAAAAATATAATTTTCCTCTGTGTGATACATTTTTTGGTTTCTTAAGCTTGCTAGATAAAGTAAATTGGTGCTATATCTGGCCGTGACATGTGTCAATATAAGTATTTTTAAATTTATAGACTTTATTTTTTAGAGCAGTTTTAGACATACAGAATTGAGCAGATCATACAGAGAGCTCCCCTATACCCTTTACCTTGGACACACAATTTCATCTATTCTTAACATCTTGCATTAGTGTTGTACATTTGTTACAATTAATGAATCAATGTCAATGCCAATACATTATTATTAACTAAAGTCCATACTTTAAGAATCACTTTTCGTGCTATAAAGTTGTATTAGTTTTTTGGTTCGGGTTTTTTTTTTTTGCGGTACGCGGGCCTCTCACCGTCGTGGCCTCTCCCGTTGCGGAGCACAGGCTCCGGACGTGCAGGCTCAGTGGCCATGGCTCACGTGCCCAGCCACTCCGTGGCATGCGGGATCCTCCCAGACCGGGGCACAAACCCGCGTCCCCTGCATTGGCAGGCAGACTCTCAATAACTGCACCACCAGGGAAGCCCAAGTTGTATGAGTTTTGACAAATGCATAATGTCTCATATTCACCATTACAATATCATATAAAATAGCTTCATCACACCAAAAAGCCTCTGTAATTCATCTATTCATTCCCACCCCTCTGAATCCCTGGAAATTACTGGGTTTTAGTTTTATCTTTTTTTTAATGTCTTGTAGTTGGAATCATCTACTTGGCTTCTATCTAGATTGGCTTCTTCCATTTAGTAATATGCATTTAAGGAAGGTTTCTCCATCTCTTTTTGTAGATTGATAGCTTGTTTCTTCCTGGCACTGAATAATATTTCATTGTATGGAAGTACCAAGTTTGTACATTCATCTATTGCAAGACATTTATATACAATGGAATATTATTCAGCCATGAGAAAGAAAAATATCCTGCCATTTGCAGTAACATGAATGAATCTTCAGGGCATTATGCTAAGTGAAATAAGTTAGACAAAGAAAGACAAATAATACAAACACTTATATGCAGACTCTAAAACAGCTGAAATCATAGAAACAGAAGGTAAAGTGGTAGAAGCCAGTGGCTGGAGGGTGGAGGAAATGCAGAGATATTTATCAAAGGGTACTAATTTCCATATATAAGATGAATAAGTCCTAAGGATCTAATTTACAGCATGATGATTTTAGTTAATAATACTATATTATGTACTCAAAAGTTGCTAAAAGAATAGGTCTTAAATGTTCTCACCACACCAAGTAGAAGATGGTACTTATGTGACATGATGGAGGTCTTAACCAATACTGTGGTGCTAATCATTTTGCACTATATAAGTGTATCAAATCAACACATTGTACACCTTAAACTTACATAATGTTATATGTCAATGATATCTAAAAAAAGCTGGAAAAAATGAACTTTAAAAATAAATTTTAAAAAGAAAGACATTTTTACTGCTCCCAATTTTTGGCATTTATGAATAAAGCTGCTGTAAACATTTGTGTGCAGGTTTTAACATGGACATAAGTTTTCAACTCAATTGTGTAGATACTTAGGAAAGTGATTGCTGGGTCATATGATAAGATTAAGTTTGGATTTGTGAGAAACTACAAAACTGTCTTCCTAAGGGGTGTACCACTTTCCATTCTCATGAACAATGAGAGTTCCTGTTGCTCTACATCCTTGTCAACATTAGGTATTATCAATGTTTTTAGTTTTAGCCATTCTAATGGGTGTATAGTGGTTGTTTTAATTGGCAATTCCTTACTAACATATAATGTTGAGCACGTTTTCATATGCTTATTTTCCATCTGCATATCATATTATTGATACTTTGCCAGGGCTACCATAACAAAATACCATAGACTGTGTGGCTTAAACAACAGAAATATATATATTCTCACAGTTCTAGAGGCTACAAGTCCAAAATCAAGCTGTTGGCAGGTTTGGTTTTTTCTGAAGCCTCTCTCCTTAGTTTGCAGATGGCTGCCTTCTCTGTGTGTCATCCTAGGGTCTTTCACCCATGTCTGTGCACATTATGTACAAATCTCTTCTTATAAGGACACCAGTCAGCTTGGATTAGAGCCCACCTTAATGGACTCATTTTAATTTAATCACTTCTTTAAAGACCTTATCTCCAAATCTGGTTACATTATGAAGTGCTTGGATTAGGGTTTCAATATATGAATTGGGGGGGAAACATGACTCAGCTCATAACATATATCTTTTTTGGTGAGGTATCTGTTCAGATATTTTGTCTATTTTTAATATGATTTTGTTGTTGGCTTTTAAGAGTTCTTGCTGGTATATATAAAGGCAGTTGACTTTTGTATATTAATCTGTATCTTTCAATCTTGCTATAATTGCTCATTAGTTCCAGGAGTTTTTGGTCAATACCTGGGATTTTCTACATGTATAATCATGTCATTTGTGAACAAAGAGAGATTTATTTCTTCCTTCCCAATCTGTATACATTTTACTTCTTTTTCTTGTCTTATTACATTAGCTAGCAATTCTAGTATAATGTTGAAAAGGAATTTTGAGAGGAGACATCCTTGCCTTGTTCCTGATCCTAAGGGGAAAGACTCTACTTTCTCACCATTAAGTATGATGTTACCTGCAGGGTTTTTGTTGAAGAAGTTCTCTATTCCTAGTTTACTGAAAGTTTTTAAAATAATAAGTGTGTGTTCGATTTTATCAGATGTTTTTCATATATATATATATATATATATATATATATATATTGATATGAGCATTTGATTATTCTTTTTTTAGCCTGTTGATGTAATGGATTACATTAATTGATTCCTGAATGTTGAACAGTCTTGTATACTTGGATAAATCCCATTAAGTTCTGCTGTGTAATTCTTTTTATACATTGTTGAATTAAATTTGTTAATATTTGGGGGGGATTATTGTATTTATATTCAGAAAATTAGTGGTCTGTAGTGTTCCTTTCTTGTAATGTCTTTAAATGATTTTGGTATTAGAGTGATGTTGACTTTATAGAATGGTTAGGAACATTCCTTCTGTTTCTATTTTCTGGAAGAGAGTATAGTGAATTGGTACTATTACCTCCTTAAATGTGTGTCAAATTTACTGGTGAAACCATTTGGACCTGGTGCTTTCTCTTTTTTTAGATTATTAATTATTGACTCAATTTCTTTAATCAATAGAATATAATTTATACAATATATATTATAGACTTAAAGATAGATACAGACAGATATATAATTGAATTTTCTATAAGCCTATTCAAATTATCTATTTCTTCTTGAGTAATTTAATAGTTTGTGGTTTTCGAGGTAGTGGTGGATTTTATCTAAATTATCAAATTTGTGGGCATAGAGTTTTTCATAATCCTCTTTTATTATCCATTTAATGTTCATGGGATCAGTATGATGATCTCTTCTTTATTTCTTATATGAGTAATTTGTGCCTTCTCTATTTTTCTCTTAGTTATCATAGCCAGAGGTAGATCAATGTTATTAATATTTTGAAAGAACAAGTTTTTACTTTTGTTGACTTTCCCTATTGTTTTCCTATTTCAATTTCACTGATTCCTGCTCTAATTTTTATTATTTTGATTTCTATTCTTCTAGTTGTTTTAGGTTTACATTGCTCTCCTATCTCTATTTTCCTGAGATGAAAGCTTAGATTATTGATTTTAGATTTTTCTTTTTTTTCTAATATATACATTCAATGCTATGATTTTGCTGCCTCTCATGAATTTTGATGTCATTTTTTTTTTTTTTTTTAGTTTTTTGTATCAGTTCTCAGAGCTTTCCAGGGTTCTGGGAAATTTTAGTTCTTTTTTTTTTTTGCGGTATGCGGGCCTCTCACTGATGTGGCCTCTCCCATTGTGGAGAACAGGCTCCGGACGCACAGGCCCAGCGGCCATGGCTCACGGGCCCAACCGCTCCATGGCATGGGGGATCCTCCTGGACCAGGGCACGAACCCATGTCCCCTGCATCGGCAGGCGGACTCTCAACCACTGCACCACCAGGGAAGCCCTGATGTCATATTTTTATTTTCATTTAGTTCAAAGTATTGTTTAAAATTCTCTTCATATCAGATTTCCTCTTTGACCCATGTGTTATTTAGATAATGTGTTATTTAATCTCCAAATATTTTGGAATTATCCAGCTATCCTTTTGTTACTGATTTCTAGTTTAACTTAATTGTGGTTTGAGAGTACACTGTATGATTTCTATTTCTTTTAAATTTGTTAACGTGTGTTTTATGACCCAGAATGTGGTCTATCTTGGTGAATATTCAATGTCAATTTGAGGAGAATGTATATTCTGTTGTTGTTTAATATAATAATATTATACAAATATCAGTTGAATCCAGTTGAATGATGGTGCTGTTCATTCCAACTACATGCTACCTGATTTTATGCACTGGTTCTGTCAGTTAGTAAGAGAGGCATGATGATGTCTCCAACCATAATAGCAGATTTGTCTATTTCTCCTTGCAGTTCTATCAGTTTTTGTCTCAAATATATTGATACTGTGTTTTTATGTGCATGCACGTTAAGGATTGTTATGGATTCTTGGAAAATAGATCTTTACCAAAGATAAAACAATACCCTGCTTTATCTTTGACGTTTTGTCTTACCCTAAAGTCTCTTTGTCTAAACTTAGTATAGCTACTTCAACTTCCCTTTTTTTTTTTTTTTTATGACAGTTTACATCGTTGAATAGGAAAATAATATAAATACCTCTTTGCTAATTTTCTTTGTTGCTTTTTTTTTTAAAGACTTTTTTTGATGTGGACCATTTTTTTTTAATCTTTATTGAATTTTTTTACAATATTGCTTCTGTTTTTTTTTTTTTCAGTACGCGGGCCTCTCATTGTTGTGGCCTCTCCCACCGCAGAGCACAGGCTCCGGATGCACAGGCCCAACGGCCATGGCTCATGGGTCCAGCCACTCCATGGCACAAAGGATCCTCCCAGACCGGGGCACGAAACCGTGCCCCCAGCATCAGCAGGCGGACTCCCAACCACTGCACCACCAGGGAAGCCCTCAACTTCCTTTTGGTTGATGTTAGCATTGTATGTCTTTCTCCACCCCTTTACTTTTAATCTATCTGTGTTTTTATATTTAAAGTTGGATTCTTGTAGACAAGTTGGGTTGGGACTTTTTTTTATCTACTCTGACAATTTCAGTGTTTTAATTAGTGTATTAAGCCTACACACATTTAAAGTGATTACTTATATATTTGGATTAATATTTACCATGTTTGTAACTGTTATCTATTCATTACACTTTTTCAGCAGTCTCCTCTTTTTCTGACTCCTCTGGTCTTAACTGAGCATTTATATGATTTCATTTTATCACCTCTCATAATATCAGTTATATAAATATATATTTTTTTAATTAGACATTGCTCTTAAATTTGAAATACACATTTACAATTCTACATTTTCAAATAACACCATACTGTTTCCCAGGTAGTGCAGATACCCTGTAACAGTGTTTCCAATTCTTTCCTCCTCTTCCTTATAATAACACCATCATCCAATTCATTTATCCATGAACTGTAATCACCCAGTATATGGATTATTGTTATTATTACTTTGAGCAAACAATTTTAGCAATTAAAAATAGGATATTTGGGGCCTCCCTGGTGGTGCAGTGGTTGAGAATCTGCCTGCTAATGCAGGGGACATGGGTTCGAGCCCTGGTCTGGGAAGATCCCACATGCTGTGGATCAACTAGGCCTGTGAGCCACAACTACTGAGCCTGCGCGTCTGGAGCCTGTGCTCTGCAATGAGAGATGCTGCGATAGTGAAAGGGCCACGCACCACGATGAAGAGTGGCACCCGCTTTCCACAACTAGAGAAAGCCCTCACACAGAAACGAAGACCCAACACAGCCAAAAGTAAAATAAAATAAATAAATAAATTTTAAAAAATAAGATATTTTATTTACCTCTATTTATTCCATCTTTGATGTTCTTCCTTTCTTCATGTAGATCCAAGTTTCTGACATATATAACTTCCTTTCTCTCTGAAGGACTTCTTTTAATATTTCTGGAAAGCTGGGTCTATTGACAGCAAATTCCCTCAGTTTTTTTGTCTGGGAAAGTCTTTATCTCTCCTTCACTTTTAAATGCTAATTTTGTTGAATATAGAATTCTATGTTGGTGGGGTTTTTCTTTCAACACTAAATATTTCACTCCACTTTTTTCTTGCTTGCATACAATTTCTGATGAAAATTTTGATGTAATTCTTATCCTTGTTCACCTACTGTAAGTGTCCTCCCTTCCTCTGTTTATGGCTTCTTTGTCTTAAGTTTTCTGCAGTTTGAATATTTTATACCTAGTTGTAGATTTTTTTTGATATTCATTTTGCTTGGTGTTCTCTGAACTTCCTGAATCTGTGGCTTGCTGTCTGTCATTAATTTTAGAAAATGCTTGGGCATTATTCCTCCATATATTTCTTCTGTTTCTTTCTCTCTTCTTTCTCTTTCTGGAATTTCCAGGACATGTATGTTACATCTTTCATAATTTTACCACAGTTCTTGAATTTTTCTTTTCTTTGTTTTTTGCTTTGTTTGTTTGTTTTTTGATCATTTCATTTCATTTTGGGAAATTTCTATCAACATATCTTCAAGATGACTGATTTTTTTTCCTCAGCTGTGTGTCAGGTCTACTGATTATCACATCTAAGGCATTATTCATTTCTTTACAGTATTTTTTATTTTAAATACTTTCTTTCAAATCTTTCCTAGAGTTTCCATCTCTCTGCTTACATTACCCATCTGTTCTTTTAAATTGGAGTATAATTGCTTTACAATGTTATGTCAGTTTATGTTGTACAATGAAGTAAGTCAGTTATATGTATACCTATATCCCCTCCCTCTTAGAGCTCCCTCCCACTCCACCATCCCACCCATCTAGGTCATCACAGAGCACTGAGCTGAGCTTCGTGTGCTTTATAGCATGTTCCCACTAGCTATCTATTTTACACATGGTAGTACATATATGTCACTCTTAATCTCCCAATTCGTCTCACCCTTCCCTTTCTCCCCTGTGTCCACATGTTCATTCTGTATGTC
This sequence comes from Lipotes vexillifer, assembly GCF_000442215.2. Lineage (NCBI taxonomy): Eukaryota > Metazoa > Chordata > Mammalia > Artiodactyla > Lipotidae > Lipotes > Lipotes vexillifer. Next base: position 934,180 of record NW_006786248.1, read on the forward strand.
TGTGTCTCTATTCCTGCCCTGCAAATAGGTTCATCTGTACCATTTTTTTAGATCCCACACATATGTGTTAATATACGCTATTTCTTTTTCTCTTTCTGGCTTACTTCACTCTGTATGACTGACTCTAGGTCCATCCATCTCACTACAAATAACTCAATTTCGTTTTATTTTATGGCTGAGTAATATTCCATTTATGGCTGAGTAATATTCCATAATATTCCATATGTGCCACATCTTCTTTATCCATTCATCTGTGGATGGACACATAGGTTGCTTCCATGTCCTGGCTATTGCAAATAGAGCTGCAATGAATATTGTGGTGCATAACTCTTTTTCAATTATGGTTTTCTCTGGGTATATGCCCAGGAGTGGGATTGCTGGGTCATTCAGTAGTTCTATTTTTATTTTTTAAAGTATAACCTCCATATGGTTCTCCACAGTGGCTGAACCAATTCACATTCCCACCAACAGTGCAAGAGTGTTCCCTTTGCTCCACACCCTCTCCAGCATTTATTGTTTCTGGATTTTTTTGATGATGGCCATTCTGACGGGTGTGAGATGATACCTCACTGTAGTTTTGATTTGCATTTCTCTAACAATTAATGATGTTGAGCATTCTTTCATGTGTTTGTTGGCAGTCTGTATATCTTCTTTGGAGAAATGTCTATTTTGGTCATCTACCCACTTTTGGATTGGGTTGTTTGTTTTTTTGTTATTGAGCTGCATGAGCTGCTTGTAAATTTTGGAGATTAATCCTTTGTCAGTTGTTTCATTTGCAAATATTTTCTCCCATTCTGAGGTTTGTCTTTTGGTCTTGTTTATGGTTTCCTTTGCTGTGCAAAAGCTTTGAAGTTTCATTAGGTCCCATTTGTTTATTTTTGTTTTTATCTCCATTACTCTAGGAGATGGGTCAAGAAGGATCTTGCTGTGATTTATGTCATAGAGTGTTCTGCCTATGTTTTCCTCTAAGAGTTTGATAGTTTCTGGCCTTACATTTAGGTCTTTAATCCATTTTGAGCTTATTTTTGTGTATGGTGTTAGGGAGTGATCTAATCTCATACTTTTACATGTACCTGTCCAGTTTTCCCAGCACCACTTATTGAAGAGGCTGTCCTTTCTCCACTGTATATTCCTGCCACCTTTATCAAAGATAAGGTGACCATATGTGCATGGGTTTATCTCTGGGCTTTCTATCCTATTCCATTGATCTATCTTTCTGTTTCCGTGCCACTAACATACTGTCTTGATTACTGTAGCTTTGTAGTATAGTCTGAAGTCAGGGAGCCTGATTCCTCCACCTCTGTTTTTCATTCTCAAGATTGCTTTGGCTATTCGGGGTCTTTTGTGTTTCCATATAAATTGTGAAATTTTTTGTTCTAGTTCTGTGAAAAATGCCAATGGTAGTTTGATAGGGATTGCGTTGAATCTGTAGATTGCTTTAGGTAGTAGAGTCATTTTCACAATGTTGATTCTTCCAATCCAAGAACATGGTATATCTCTCCATCTGTTTGTATCATCTTTAATTTCTTTCATCAGTGTCTTATAATTTTCTGCATACAGGTCTTTTATCTCCTTAGGTAAGTTTATTCCTAGATATTTTATTCTTTTTGTTGCAATGGTAAATGGGAGTGTTTTCTTGATTTCTCTTTCAGATTTTTGATCATTAGTGCATAGGAATACCAGAGATTTCTCTGCATTGATTTTGTATCCTGCTACTTTACCAAATTCATTGATTAGCTCTAGTAGTGTTCTGGTAGCATCTTTAGGATTCTCTATGTATAGTATCATGTCATCTACAAACAGTGACAGCTTTACTTCTTCTTTTCTAATTTGGATTAGTTTTATTTTTTTTTTCTTCTCTGATTGCTGTGGCTAAAACTTCCAAAACTATGTTGAGTAAGAGTGGTGAGAGTGGGCCACCTTGCCTTGTTCCTGATCTTAGTGGAAATGGTTTCAGTTTTTCACCATTGAGGATGATGTTGTCTGTGGGTTTGTCATATATGGCCTTCATTATGTTGAGGAAAGTTCCCTCCATGCCTACTTTCTGCAGGGTTTTTATCATAAATCGGTGTTGAATTTTCTTGAAAGCTTTCTCTGCATCTGTTGAGATGATCATATGGTTTTTCTCCTTCAATTTGTTAATATGGTTTATCATGTTGATTGATTTGCATATATTGAAGAATCCTTGCATTCCTGGGATAAACCCCACTTGATCATGGTGCATGATCCTTTTAGTGTGCTGTTGGATTCTGATTGCAAGTATTTTGTTGAGGATTTTTGCGTCTTTGTTCATCAATGATATTAGCCTGTAGTTTTCTTTCTTTGTGACATCTTTGTCTGGTTTTGGTATCGGGGTGATGGTGGCCTCATAGAATGAGCTTAGGAGTGTTCCTCCCTCTGCTACATTTTGAAAGAGTTTGAGAAGGATAGGTGTTATCTCTTCTCTAAATGTTTGATAGAATTCGCCTGTGAAGCCATCTGGTCCTGGACCTTTGTTTGTTGGAAGATTTTTAATCACAGTTTCAATTTCAGTGCTTGTGATTGGTCTGTTCATATTTTCTATTTCTTCCTGATTCAGCCTTGGCAGGTTGTGCATTTCTAAGAATTTGTCCATTTCTTCCAGGTTGTCCATTTTATTGGCATAGAGTTGCTTGTAGTAATCTCTCATGATCTTTTGTATTTCTGCAGTGTCAGTTGTTACTTCTTTTTCATTTCTAATTCTATTAATTTGAGTCTTCTCCTGTTTTTTCTTGATGAGTCTGGCTAATGGTTTATCAATTTTGTTTATCTTCTCAAAGAACCAGCTTTTAGTTTTATTGATCTTTGCTATCGTTTCTTTTGGGTTTTCTTTGATCTCTCTTTCATTGCTTTAGGTGTAAGCTTAGATTGTTTATTTGAGATTTTCCTTGTTTCTTGAGGTAAAATTGAATTGCTATAAACTTCCCTCTTAGAACTGCTTTGGCTGTGAACCACAGGTTTTGGGTCATCATGTTTTCATTTCCATTTGTTTCTGTGTATTTTTTTATTTCCTCTTTGATTCCTTCAGTTATGTCTTGGTTATTTAGCAGCACTCTGTTTAGCCTCCATGTATTTGTGTTTTTTACAGCTTTTTCCCTCTAATTGATTTCTAATCTCATAGTGTCATGGTCACAAAAGATGTTTGATATGATTTGAATTTTATTAAATTTTTCAAGGCTTCATTCGTGGCCCAAGATTTGACCTATCCTAGAGAATGTTCTGTGTGCACTTACAAAGAAAGTGTATTCTGCCACTCTCAGGTGGAATGTCCTATAAATATCGATTAAGTTTATCTGGTCTATTGTGTCATTTAAAGTTTGTGTTTCCTTGTTTATTTTCTGTTTGAATGATATGTCCATTGGTGTAAGCAGGGTGTTAAAATCCCCTACGATTATTGTGTTACTGTTGATTTCCCCTTTTATGATTGTTAGCATTTGCCTTATGTATTGAGGTGCTCCTATGTTGGATGCATCAATATTTGTAATTTTTATATCTTCTCCTTGGATTGATCTCTTGATCATTATTTAGTGTCCTTCCTTACCTCTTGTCACAGTCTGTATTTTAGTCTATTTTATCTGAAATGAATATTGCTATTCCAGCTTTCTTTTGATTTCCATTTGCATGGAACACCTTTTTCCATTCCCTCACTTTCAGTCTGTATGTGTCCCTAGGTCTGAAGTGGGTATCTTGTAGACAGCACATATATGGGTCTTCTTTATGTATCCATTCAGCAAGTCTGTGTCTTTTGATTGGAGCATTTAATCCATTTACATTTAAGGTAATTATTGATATGTATGTTTCTATTACCATTTTCTTAATTATTTTAGGTTTGTGTTTGTGGGTCTTTTTCTTCTCTTGTGTTTCCCACCTAGAGAAGTTCCTTTAGCATTTGTTGTAAACCTGGTTTCATGGTGATGAATTCTCTTAGCTTCATTTGTCTGTTAATCTTTTGATTTCTCCGTCAAATCTGAATGAGATGCTTGCTGGGTGGAGTAATCTTGGTTGTAGGTTTTTCTCTCTCATCACCTTATGTATATCCTGCCCCTCCCTTCTGGCCTGCAGAGTTTCTGCTGAAAAATCGTTGATAACCTTATGGGGATTCTCTTGTATGTTAGCTTTTGCTTTTCCCTTGCTTTTAATATTTTTTCTTTGAATTTATTTTTTATTAGTTTGATTAGTATGTGTCTTTGTGTGTTTCTCCTAGGGTTTATCCTGTATAGGACTCTCTATGCTTCCTGGACTTGGGTGGTTATTTCCTTTCCCATGTTAGGGAAGTTTTCAACTGTAATCTCTTTGAATACTTTCTCAGACACTTTCTCTTTCTCTTCTTCTTCTAGGACCCCTATAAGTTGAATGTTGGTGTGTTTAGAGTTTTCCCAGAGGTCTTTGGGATTGTCTTCAATTATTTTCATTATTTTTTCTTTCTTCTACTCCTCAGCAGTTATTTCCACCATTCTGTCTTCCAGCTCACTTATTCATTTTTCTGCCTCAATTATTCTGCTATTGATTCCTTCTAGTGCACTTTTCATTTCAATTATTGTTTTGTTCATCACTGTTTGTTTGTTCTTTAGTTTTTCTAGATTTTTATTAAATATTTCTTGTATTTTCTCAATCCATGCCTCCATTCTATTTCTGAGATTCTAGATCATCTTTGCTATCATTACTCTGAATTCTTTTCCAGGTGGTTTGCCTATTTCCTCTTCATTTATTTGGTCTTGTGGGTTTTTACCTTGCTCCTTTGTCTGTAACTTTTTTTTTTTTGTGGTACACTGGCCTCTCGCTGTTGTGGCCTTTCCCTTTGTGGAGCACAGGCTTCAGATGCGCAGGCTCAGTGGCCATGGCTGACGGGCCCAGCCGCTCCCCGGCATGTGGGATCCTCCCAGACAGGGGCATGAACCCGTGTCCCCTGCATCGGCAGGCGGACTCTCAACCACTGCGCCATCAGGGAAGCCCCTGCAACATGTTTTTTTGTTGTCACATTTTTTTTTTTGATAGGTGGGATTGTGTTCCTGTCTTACTGGTTGTTTGGCGTGAGGCTTCCAGCACTGGAATTTTTAGGCTGTTGGGTAGAGCTGGGTCTTGGTGCTGAGATGAGGATCTCTGGGAGACCTCACTCTGATGAATATTCCCTGGGGTCTGAGGGTCTCTGTTAGCCCAGTGGTTTGGGTTGGAGCTCCCACCACAGGAGCTCAGGCCCGATCCCCGGCCCCTGAACCAAGATCCTGCAAGGTGCACTGGGTGGCAAAAAAGAAAAAAAGAAAAGAAAAAAGGAACAGAATGATAACAAAGAGTAAAAAATAAAATAAGACCAGAAAACTAACAGATATGTTTGAAAAAAATAAAAATATTGATGAAACGACAACCAGAATGTAAAACAGAATCACAAATAGCAAAAAGAGGGGGAAAAAAATAAAAGCTGGAAAAGGCCTTGGCTGTGGGGTGCAGGGCTTAGGCAGGGGTGAGGTTTAGGCAATGGGCAGGGTCAAGTCTTAGGACCCAGGCAGCTGGAAAATGCCCCTGCAGGGCAGGGATTAGGCTCAGCAGGCTGGAGGGACCCTGGAGTGCCGATGATCAGGCTCAGGACCCCAGCTGGCTCCCTGGACCTGAGTGGGTGGGGAAAACTCTAGGTGTGTTCACCTCAATCCTCTGATTCCAGAGAGTCTCTCCCTGTTCGCCTCTCCTCTTTCCGCACCCCCACCATGCCCCTAGGCTCAGCAGGCTGGAGGGGGCCCCAGAAGCTGGAGGACCCAGCCCAGGAACCCAACAGGCTTCCTGGGGCCTGACTGGGCAGAGGAAATGCTAGCCATGTTCCCCCCATCCTCCGAACCCCCAAGGTTCCCTCCAGGTGTGGGAACATCTCCCCTCCCCCAACCACCCCTCAGGGGTACCGGTCCCGTCTAGCCTCCACTTCTCCTCCTTCTTCACTTCCCCCCAGGACCTGCCCAGTCACTCAGGGTTTCCTCCCATCCCTTGGGTGTCGAGTTACTGCCCCCCCAGCGTCTGGTAGGTGTCCTAGCTGCGGGGAGATGCAAACTCCGCGTCCTCCCACTCTACCATCCTGACTCCGCCCCCCTACCCATCTGTTCTTACATGTTGTATACTTTTTCCAATAAGCCCTTAACATATTTAGCATATTCATTTTAAATTCCCTGTCTGATAATCCCCAAATTGGTGTCATACGTGAACTGGTTCTAGCGCGTGCTTTGTGTCTTCAGATTGTGCTTGCTCTTCTAGCATAATTTATAATTTCTTGTTGAGCTGGACATGATGTATCTGGTAATAGGAACTGAGGTAATCAGGCTTTCATTATGAAGTTTTATATTAATCTGACTAGAAAGCTAGATATTTAATGTTTGCTGTAGCTGTGGGTGCCAAAGACTTTAATTTTCTCTAGTTTCTTTGGGTTTTTTTTTTTCTCCACTCTTATCTTTGGTTTTCCTGAGAGCTCTCTCTTAAATAATTTTATCTTGCAGCTCTTTTAGTTGTAATCCACTGTTATTATCCTGAAGCCCTGCTGATGTGATGGTAAGTTGTTGGTGAGGGGAAGCATTCTACATTCTTATAAATAAATTTTGTTTTTAGTGGGTTTGGGTCCCTGGGCTCTGACCTTCAGAAACATTTCTTAGCCTTTTTTATTTTCTTCCCTTAAGTGAGACGGGAAGGCTGTAAGGGTCTGAATTATCTAATTCCCTTCCCCCCAGGTCAGATTATATTAAATATACACATTACATTACATTAAATAACTACTTTGGTAAAGAAGTTACCCTTGAGAGTAGTCTTTTGCTATGGAGAATGCCCTGGGCTTATTTCAAATGGCTACTTTTCCCCTCCCCCTGCCTGAAGCACGAGATTTTCTTTGATTTTCACTGCAAGAATCTTGTGGGCCTCCTATAGGTAAAACTGATGAAACTGTGGGGGTCCCCAAAGACGACTTCCTCCCAGAGTTTGTTTGCTTTTTAAATTTATTTATTTGTTTATTTATGTATTTTTTGAATGCATTGGGTCTTCCTTGCTACATGCAGGCTTTCTCTAGTTGCAGCGAGCAGGGGCTACTCTTCGTTGTGGTGCACAGGCTTCTCATTGCAGTGGATTCTCTTGCTGCAGAGCATGGGCTCTAGGCACGTGGGCTTCAGTAGTTGTGGCACACAGGCTCAGTTGCTCCACAGCATGTGGGATCTTCCCGGACCAGGGTTCAAACCCGTGTCCCCTGCAATGGCAGGCAGATTCTTAACTATTGCTCCACCAGGGAAGTCCCCCGCACCTGCCCCAGAGTTTTTAACTCTCCTGCTGATCTACACTCATCCTCCAGCAATTTCCCAGCTCCTACTAGTTATTGGCTTCCCTGGCTGCTCCAGTTTGGCTGCTTACAGCTGCGATTTTCTGAATCAACTTGTCTTTCCAGTTTTGGGGTGGCAGCTTGCTTTTGTGACCTCAACGCTCTGATGGGTCTAAAAAAAAATCATTGATTTCAGTTTGTTCAGCTTTTTCCTTTTTGTGAAGATAGGAGTTATGACCTTCAGTCTCTTTACATGTTAGAGCTGAAACCAGACGTCCATAAATAATTTTAAACATAAGCAATAAACCTGGATGACAGGAAAACACATTACCAGACAACACATTACCAGACACAGGAAAACACATTACCAAACACATTACCAGACAAACACATTACCAGACAAAACACATTACCAGACCTGGATGACAGGAAAACACATTACCAGACACTTGGTAGATATGGAGTCTTAAGCCCCTGCCACCACCTTGCCAGGGCACATGGAGGTTCTGCCACTTGCTCTGTTCTCTGATGTCTCAGGGCACTTTCCAGAATTTACAATGGCCTTGTGGATAATCCATGCAGTATGTCACCCTTGCCAGCCCATTCTCCCTGGACACCCAGCAGACACCCTCATGAACAGAATCTGCCGGCTCAGCTCTTTTCTGGCTTTAATTGAGTTTTCATATTTTTTAGGCAGTAAGTCCAACAGATCAGGAGACAACTGCCAGTGAAAAGACAGTCACTATACTCAGAGATCCCAAGAGATACACCATGCTAGGGTGGTGGGGGCTACACAGAGAAGTGCCAGTGTCGGTCATGAGGCAGAGGGAGCAGGAGAAAAAGCATAGGCAAGAGCCTTCATTGTGATTTCCACAGGAAGACATGGGTGAGGCAGGGTAAACAGGCTTCCAGTTGGCTGTTTTGGGTTTGGATAATTTCAATGGGGTCTGGGGCATAGGGACGGTCCCTACTTGTCTGATACCTGGCCCTGGGGTGATTAGGGCAGGGAGATAGTGACCTGGAGGGTGAGTTCCATAAAGGAGGTATTTGGGGTGTAGACTCTGGACTGGTTAGTTTACATTTGAAAATTGAACCTTAGGAGAAAAGCCCCCTAAGGAGAGGGTGAGGGGTGATGCGAGTGGCAGGAGGTGAGGCAAGGGGACTCAGTCATGGCATGGGGTTGTCCATAGCAAGCAGTGTCCAGCATATACATGCAGGGCAGATGTTAAAGCATCAAGTTAACAGAAGCTGGAAACACAGTTAATACAGTTAATATATTTCTCCACACACCCAAATGTGCCTGATGGTGGCAAAAGAGACAAGGAATCATTTCCTATTTGCCTTACCTAGAAACACTAAATTTAAAAATAAAAAATCTATACCATTTTGCTTAGTCTTTGAACTCACTTATCTAAAAATTCTTTGGCTCTCTCACAGTTCATCTCTTCTGTTGCCCTTGGGACAAATTTGTTATAGAACTTAGTGGAAAATGCTTCTCTCTAACTGACTTGTACATGGGGGAGATGACTATCATACACATTTATAATTTGAGAGCAATCAGTTTACTCGTCAGGGAGAGAATCTAAGTACTTAAAAAATATGATTATTAATGTAAGAATAATGGAACGGTGATCCTGATATTTTCTAATAGCATTTAAATGTCTTTAACCACAAAAGATTTGTAGGAAGGAAAGCTAATTGACAACCTAAGATAGAAACTAATTTGGAATACAATTAATTCTGGTTCTCTAGACAAGCAATGTATTTTACTTTATGGCAAATGGTTGCAACTAATTGCTACCTGAGGAATACTTGTAAATTGGTTATTTGTTCTTTATTTAATATAGTTTCTGTGATAGTTTGGACTCTTATTTATGGGAGGGTCTAGTTTTCAATTTAAGTTAATTATACAGAAAGAAGAGAAGGACACAATTTTGCCATGAAGCAGTGGGCATATACAAATAGGGGCAACCCTGGGCAGCAGTGATGATCAGGCAGAGTTATCTTTGCCATCTCCCACCTCCCCTCCCCCTCTATGAGAACTTGCTTTCCACCTATCCTCACTTTGTGCAGTGCTTCTGTCACTTACACTCACAGCTCAGAGAGCGCTCTTTCC
>NW_006786248.1:943599-952273 GCF_000442215.2 Lipotes vexillifer
AACCAAAGAACAACAGCAGACAACTACATAATGGAAGTCTTGCTTATTATGCACCCAGCCTCTGTTAAATACTTTACTTTTATTATTGCACTTACTTCCAACCAATCTCATAAAGTAGAATTAGTTTTATTTGAAAGATGGGGAAACTGAGGTACCAAGATATTAGGGAACTTGGCTAAGGTCACTCCAGCTAGTAGGTTTTAGAGCCAGAATTCAAAGAGGGTGTTCTGACTCCAGAAGAGACTTAAAAGCCACATTATCCTGGCCCCAATGTGCCTGTCTTCTGTTCCATTCTGGTCCAGCCAAGCCAGTGCAGCCATCTGTGCCAAGCAATGGCCGTGCTTCTTAGCATGGACACTGCTCCTCTAATGGTGGAATCTGCTGGTTCTCTACAAGTCTGCCTTAATCAAGCCTAATCAGTGGTCTCTTCCAGGCCACTTTAAGGTAATAAGTCCAGTAAGCATGATACAAAAATAAAAATAGGTGAGAAAAAAAAAAAAAAGCAGCCTGACACTGTGGGCTTTTTTTCTCTAAAAATGTAAAAATTATTGAGGAAAAGCCTATCCTTGAATAGTACATACTTTATGCAATATCAAAATTGATAAGAATCGATGAGGAGAACATTATAATGGTTCTAGGTTCTTTCCCTGTAATCATCTTTGCCACAAACATTTTCTCTGCAAACATTTTCACCTCATAACTAATTGGTCATAAGACAATTTTTCCATAAAAGATAAAATAACAAAAAATAAAAGAGGGACTATAAAATGACATAATGAAATGAGAAATGAATAGTGAATTTTAAAAGACATTATGGCAAAATACAAAATATTTGAATACATTTAAAATGTGTGTAGATTCATGGCAATACTGTGCAAATAACTGATTTTATTTTGTGGGTTTACCTGAGCACTTGTCTTCCAAGTCTTTCATTCATAGTATTTTATAATTTTTTTTGCCTGTTGATTTATCATCTCATTTGGCATTGCACATTTTCTTTTTTGCTAAAATTTCTTCCTTTATTAAGAGAGGTATCAATTTCCAATACTATGTGCATATTTGTAAACTGAGCTTTGCATTGTCTTGCAAAAGCCTTCTGTATTATTTATACTTGGCACATTGTCAAGTTGATAGATTTTCCAAAGTTCTATGGGAAATGTGAGTTCAACGTTGCACCTTCAAGTCACCAAAGGATTTGTAAACTGATATGTTATCATTTTCTAGTATAGTATGCAATCTGGTTTACACCCTCTTATTTCACACTTCCAGTAAGTTCTATTTCTGTATTTTCTATCAAGTTGATATATATAGTTGTCATCCACTATTTTAAGACTGCCATATCTACTTGTCACTGTATAGACCAGTATGAAGGTTAAGATTTATGGAATATAAAGATGAGAGTACTGTATTGCACCAATGGAAAAATGAGACCAAATTGTCAACCAGTTATTTTATCTTTCACGGCAAAATTGCCTTGAAATTTTGTTACTACTTAGTTATGTGACAAAAAATATTTGTGGTGAAAATGCTTGTAGCAAAGATGTCTACAGCAAAATCACTTACCGTAAAATAGCAGACACTCATTCTAATAACAAAGAATTAACATGGGTCATTTTTGAAGCCCACTTAGAGTTTGAGGCCCTGGCAAATGGCCTTCCTTCCCTCTATCTCATCCCTTCTAGTGCCTCACATTGGCCCACCTTCAGATCATAAGCCTGACCCCAACTCTTTAATAACAGGCTGTGTAAATTCATTGCATTAATGAGTCAATTCTTCACTCTCTTTTTTATTCACACTCTGTCATGTGACTTTGAAGCTCTTCTCACTAAAAGAGCAAAGTCTATTCCCCAACCCTTGAATCTGCACCAGCCTTGAGAAGCAGTTAGTCTATAAAGTGGAAGTGTGATATGTCAATTCTGATTCTAGGCCTGAAGAATCTTTGCATGTTTCCACTTAATCGCTCTTGCTAAGAGCATTATCATGAAAAACTGCCCAGCCTAGCCTGATGGAGGATGAGGGTCATGCGGCACAAGCCCAGTCACCTCAGTCAACCAGCCAAGGCCAGACTCCATCTCTCAATCCCCAGCTGACTCTGGGATTGTTAGCAAGCTCAGTCAAGACAGCAAAGCCCCCTAGCAACGTGCAAAGCTAATCCCAGACATAGGAGGTACAAACACATATTACATACTACTGAGATTTTTGTTACTTCTTACATGGCTTTATTGTGGCAATATGTTTTGATACGGAGTCCCTGGTTTTGGTACAAGGAAACAGAATCTTGAATATCATATGTCTTTCATAAAATATATAGGCCATTTTAAACGAAATGTATTTCAAATTTTTCAAATCATAGTCTTCCTTTTACCCCCATCCCTACCTTTGCATCTTATTTTAATTTTGAGTTAAAAAAAAACAACTCTTGAATCTATACATAGATGAAATCATAGACAAGCCTAACTTTGTATCAAAGATCTAAAAGTAACTCCCTAAAATAAACAAATTAAGTTTAGAAACTTAAATAAATTATGTGTCAGAACAGGCATCCAATATTCCCAAAAGATTCTTAAATCTTGATAAAGCTAATTTATCTTAATTGGAAAAAAAATAAAACCTGAAACTAAATAATTTCTTTTTTGCCTCAGAATAATTGTCTTTTCTTTTCCTTCTTTTGGGGTTGAATAAAATGATCCATCAGTTACTGCTTTAGAAATCAAGAAATAACTGAACCATTTCCTTGGTGTACTTAGCAAGTACTTCCTTGTTTCTCTATTTGAAATAAGGATTCATATTTTTGCATGTCATGAACCAAAACTTTCAGTGATAAGTTTAAGTACTTTGGATCTTTCTACTGGAGCCATTTAAAACACAAAAATAGGATTGTATAGGATAACTTTGCATAGGGAAAGTAGTCAAACTGACTTATTTTGTGCACTGAAAGCAGGAAAATCTGAGTAAATGCTACCAAATGTTCAGTCGTAAACTGGGTAAAACGTATCTGGTCTTTACCTCCAAGACTGCCCTGCCAGGACACTTTCCCAAGTAGATTAAGTCTGCTGAGTGAAAATTACCACCACCATGCTGAATGCTGGGGCTGTCCTTTGTGCTGGTATCAGTCATCTGAAGAAGGTTGTTCTAGCAAATATGACTTTCAACTCTTCACCTCACTCATGAAAAGAAATCCCGCTAGACATGTGATAATAAAACTTTTTAAAGTGGTTTCAAATAGGTTGTTTAGGAGAAGGTCTTGTTGTATTTCAGTGCTTCTCTTTTTAGGGTCCCACAGGAATTCAGGGATTCAGTAAAAAGCAATTAAAATTAAATATGTTGCTCAGGGTATTTGCAAAACTCTGGCAAAAGATGTGCTTTGATAAACTGAACCCTTATTTTACTTTCCCTAGGAATTTTCTCAAGAGATCACCCTACCCAGCACTGCCTCCTGTCTTAGCCATTGCCACAACATCTTTCCCCAGAGCTAAGCCTGGATGTGAGAGCTTGTTGTTGCTGTAGGGATCTTCATCATCCTTGAGCATAGCTCAGTGGCTGGCACATTAATCAGGGGCAAAAGAAAAACACAATAAAATAATAATACAACAGGTGTGGAAGGTAGTCAGGCAGGAAGTTCTCTCTCCAAACCAAAGGTTCTTTCAGGATAAGGTCTATTGTAAGAAATTAACAGAAACCTCAATTAAATAGAGTTGGGAGACCAGCAGTGGGTGCTCTCATACCCTGCAACAATAGCAGAGCCCAAAATGAGGAAGACTCTTCTTCCTTCCCCATGAAGACTCAGCCAATGAGAAGCCATGGCCTCTTTGTTCAGGGATTATAAACCTGCAGCAAATGGAGCTCTTCAGAGCCTGGCTCCTGGTTCAAGACCAAGGAAGGCTCTTCTCTCCATGTCTTGTGTGTCTTCCATTCTGCTGCTGTCAAGAGTTCATGTTCACGGCCCATCCTCCTTGGTGTTTCTAGTCATTGAGGCTGTAATGTTCTACTCTTGGAATATTACATTTGGCAGGAGGTATAAACACAATTCCAAAGCGGAAGCCACAAAAGAAAAATAAAAAATACAGTTTGAGCAATATCAGATGCTGAATGCAGTCTGTACATTTAGAACTCCATGAATTTCAAATGCTGCCCTCTGAATTCTCACCATCAATTTGACTCCTGCTTGGGGAATCTGCTGTAATTCACTTCCTGTAATTACCCAGCCCCAGCAAAAAGGGAACAGTGCCTTTGTTACAAACTCTTGGCATTAACAAAAAGCTTCCTGCAAAGGCTAAGCTCCCATTTTTCTTTCAAATTTACATCAACAGTTGCATCCTAACATTAAGTGGTCTATTTCCACCTTCAGTAAATAGTTGGGTCGGCCAAATTCACACATCCTTTCCATTTTAGCTGTTAGCCTTTACAAATAAGTGGTATTCACTCAAAAGTATATATCTCTGTAGAAAAAAAAACTTGGGATACAAACCTCTCCAGTTTATGTCTTAGAAAGGAACTCTAACTTTGAAATCAACTACAACCATCAGGAGAACGTCCTGTCTGGGTCTGTTTCTCCTGTGCTCCCACTGGAGCTCTAGCTGAAGGAAGAGGACTGAAATGTCCTAAAAGACATGGCTGCCATGTCTTCTACAAGTATCTATTGTTCTAAAAGCAGATATCCCCAAGGAGGTTACAAGTTAGCTGATGCTAAAACATTCATAATTAAGCTTTTGTCAAACAGATAAAAACGTAGGGGAAAACAGTGTCACAGGATGCCTGAAGGTCAGGAGGGGAAGTGAGGGGTGAGTACTGGGAGGTGCCTGGGACATGGGGACAGTTCTCACATACCTGCCTCTACTGGGGCTCCTCTGAGGCACCTGGCTGGAAGGACATGTTCTGGATGGAGCTTGCCAAAGGCTGCTGCAGGGTTGGTCTTATGTGTCCATGGGCCAGTCTGCCTGAACTGCGTTAGCAAAATCTACATAAAATAATCAGTCTACCTTAGTGTAAAATGCATATGTATATATGCATTATGCATGGATATATATTTTAATAGCTATAATGCACATATATTTTATACACACACACGCATATATAAAGTATGGTTTATAAGACACTTTCATGGACATTATATAATTTTCTCATCAGAATTTGTAGAAACGCCTATTAGTTCAAATAGTCTAAAGATCCCGTTTGTTTATTTCAAAGCAAGATGTTCCTCTTACGGCCATTTTACACCATGCCCTGCACCCTGCTCATTCTCGAGATAACCAGGTCCTAAGCTGTTTCCTGAGCCAAAGAGGAGGAGAGAGGAAGGGGATGAGAAAAATGCCTGTGAGGCTGTGTGCCCTGTGAAAATTCCAACGAGAGATGAATGGCCATCGTGTTATGAATAGCTGCACATAAATTCAACACTTTCTTGTCTGCTGTCTGCCCTGTATGACAGAGCTGAGTGAAAACTTCATGGTACCATGGAGAGCTCTGGGCACATTCTATAATTAGCAGGAAATGGCTTCCCCAGAAAATCCTGTTACTGAGCTTCAGCCCGTAAAAATGCATCCTGGGTTTCATTTTCTTTTTTTTCTCTAACACTGCAATTAAAGGGGAGCAAAAATCAACTTCATCTCCTCCTGGCCAGCCAGACTTCATGGTCCCCACATCAAAGGAAAGCCATCATTTTATTGAGTAGCCATCAGCTCAATGATCTCGTCAACTTGGATATTTTGAGATTAAAATATTGGCTCCTGAAAAAGCCATGTATCTAATGGGTTGTTTGGAGCATCCATTACTACTGACCAAATGATTTGTTGCTTTTAATTAAATCCAGTAACAGTTATTGCCACTTTTGCACTAATCTTGAATACTGCAGTAGTTTTTGGAGATGATGAATCTAGCTTCAATAAAGCAATGTGCAAATTTCCTTTTTTATTAAAGTTAAATTAGTTGGAGAGTTTAAATAAATCATCACTAAAAAGTAGGGTGAGCAAATATTATCAGCTCAATAAATCTATCCCTGTACATTGAAGAAGACAAGCTTAACATGGGAATCACAGAGTTGTATCTACTGGAAGTACTTGGGGAAATAACTTATAAGTGAAACACCAAGATACAAAGGAACATTTCTTTTATATTTTATCTTCAAGTTTTCTATTCTAGTTGCACTGCTTCTGCTTCTTGCCCTGACCTCACTTATAGCACTTCTAACCTCACCAATATTATCAATATGATATACTATTTATGTACAAGGTAACCTAGCACAAAGCAAAGAAAAAAAAAAGAAGAAAAGAAAAGAAAAAAAAATATGCCTAAAAGGGTTTTAAGTGTATTTTTAAACATGACATGCCACTACACAGTTCATTTCCATAAGAACTTAAAGTGCTTAAAAATGTGTTCCTTTCCTGAAAACAGAAAGGAAAAATACAGAAAGCCGTAGTTTTAATAAGCAGACACTTTAGTAAATTGTGTAGGTTTCAAATGGGAAAATATCACAGCCTCTCTTGGTCTTGATGATTTACTGTTCTAATAGTTTCATTAAACATTACATGTTGTCAGCTTCCTTACACACATCCCAAATTACCCTTAAAAATTCCATAATGCTGCTTACACTCCCTCCTTATTCTCCCCAAAACACGCACACACTCACACACACACACCCCAGGAAGAAACAATTCTCCCATAATCATAGATGTTTACTTATTCAGTCACAGGGATAAAACACAACACTGATTCCCTTCCACTTTTATTACCTTCTTCAAAGAGGTAAACATGTGCCATGTTCCAATATTCTATTGGGTGTTAGAACTTGTAGGAACATTAGAAATGATATAAACCAATTCCTTATTTTAGGTGTGAGGAAACTGAAATCCAGAGCAATAAACCAATCAGTTATCCGATCATGGAATCATCGCACTAAAAGTGGAATCCATATTGCCCATCTTCCAAGCCAAAGTGCTTCCCATTATAGCAAAAGATCTCTTTGTTACAGAAATTTTATTGAACCAACCAAGACAGGAACAGAGAGGAGACCCCCAAGCTCTTCCCTTTTCATATCCAGAGTGCATTTGTGGGTAGCGTGAGGAAGAGCTTCAGAGGTCCAAGGTGTGAGCCTGGTAAACTGAGCAGAGGAAAGATGAGAAAGAAACCTGACTTCAACATCCAACTCTGAGATTTACCCTCTGTGTGACTCTGTGAAGCCATCTGCCCTCGCCTCATTGGATCTCAGTTTCTTCATTTAGAAAAGAAGTTTGGATTATCAAATGATCTGTTTTCTATAGTGATAAGCATTTGATAAATAATTGAATAGAACTCAATTCCATGGCATACAGATGACAATTATGTTATAATACAGTGCTATGAATTAATTCCAGCTCCTGAGAGTCAAATGAACTCTAAAATAAAGAGGTTTAAATGTCAGACTTGTTCACTGAAATTACTTCAAACGTATGAAATATTGGATTTTTTTCAGTTATGTGCTGTTTTTGTTTTGTCTGGCTGGCATTTTTTTCTCTTCATGCATAATAGTAACTGTGTCCATTTAAATAATTAATCATCAATTGAAAAATATGGTATTAGAGTGAAGAGACAGCCAAGTAACTTCCTAAGATAGAGTCATGATTGTCAGACTTACCTCCCACTGTAATGACTTATAACAATGGACAAAATATATGAAGCTGTTGTTTCTGCTGAAAAGCAGACCACACAGGGCTCTGATACTTAAGAGAAGAGAAATCCAAGGGTTGAGTTTACATGCATTCAAGCCTTCTGCCTGAGGCATTTTTCAAACTTCAGGGAGAAGGATAAAGCCCAAAGAGAAAGATGAGTTCTAAGCTGCTAAAGAGAATAAAATCTGCAGAGCAAGACACAGGGGGAAGGGGAGCTTCACAGAGAGAAAGATCTATATGTCTGCCTGAGGGTCCCCTTGAATTTTGGGCCAAATATTAAGCTGCTCTTCCATAGAATGAGACCCCATGAGGCCTCTCAGAGAACAACTACTGGGGTTTGTGAGCTGAATGGAGACTAAAGTTCCAACATCCAGAGCAGTGAGGTAGGCTGTACAACCCAAGCATTCCACTGAGATTCCAAAAAGGTTTACTAAAGTGTCATAGCTAAGGTGGTGTAGTGTTATCTAGCCTAGCAGTTCTCAACAGGAGGCAATTATATCTCCCAGAGGACACTTAGCAATATTTAGAGCTATTTTTGGTTGTCACAACTGTGAGGATGCTACTTGTATCTAGTGAGTAGAGGTTAGTGACACCAGGACAAGCCCCCCTCAATAAAGAGAATTCAATCATGCCACTGTTGGGAAACCCTGCTCTAGCTCTGCTTCTCCAGACCTGCTAAGTGATACTCTTGGCCTAACTTCATAAAGCTCAAAACCAAACCCCAATGGATAATGTTTAGCTGCTACTAAATTGACTGTTTGTCAGTACAAAACTCAACACTCTTTAGAGGAAATCAGCATAATTCAGTCTCACAACAGAATATACACAATATCCAACATACAATAAAAAATTACTAAATATACAAAGGAGCAGGAAAATATAATCCAAAACCAGGGGGTGGGGGTGGGGGGGTCAAAATAAATAGACCCAGAGATGATAGATATTGAACTTAGCAAATAAAGAGTTTCGGAATTCTACTAAAATCATGATAATTCCAGGAGAGAGCAGACACTGGGCCAGAGTCTGTGCAGCAG
>NW_006786248.1:952283-998426 GCF_000442215.2 Lipotes vexillifer
GGAATGAGGAATTGCCTTTGAAGAAATTCAAAGCAGAAACATCACCTATGAATTAGAATAAAGGCCCTCGCTTATTTTAAATCCAACTTAACCAAGAGATGGGGAGAAAAGGAGATCCTGAGGGCATACAACCCTCCTAGTGCACTGGAAGATATAGAAACAGCTGGAGTGTCAATGGCAACCAGCCAATGATTTATACCACTCTTTTCTATTCTTTGCAGAAAACAATTTACATGGATAAAAACTTGAAGAAGGTAATAATGAAAATGTTCTTTCCATTCAGCTGCATCAATGTCTTAATCTTGGACCTAAACCAAGGGAAAGAAAATATTAACAGAACACCCTGCTGTTCTCGAGAGCAAGTTACGTAATTTATATAGATGTCTGCCATGAAATTGGATAAAGCCACCAAGTGCCTTTTTCTTCTCTGAAGGTCAAAATATACATTTCTTTCTCCATATATAGGAATAAACTTCTATTAAATTTGGTAGTAGCCACACTTCAACATGCAAAAAAAATTCATCATAAACAGACCCCTGGCAAGAGTTGTTCATGAGTGCTTCCTTCATTTCTCTTTTTAGGATGTTTATACACCTCGAAAAAAGGGAATTTATAGTGACTGACATTTCAGTTCAGTAAATTATATATTAAGATGCAAGAAACACAATACTCCTGTCTTTAAAAGTATCATTTGGCATGTTTTTGTCATCCTACCTTTCATTTTCTGAAGAAATCTAGCTTGAGAGTTTGGAATAAATACGTCTTTGTTAAGCTCATCTTCTATTCTCTGAGACTGTTACAAAACATCCCATTCTGCCAGGCCCTGTGACTCGCCAGTGATTCCAATGCTCACAAATGGCACAAGACAAGACAAGGCTGATACAGGACCTAATCCAGGTTTGCAAGCTTCTTTGTTCTGCAAAGGGACGGAACTCAGATGCTCTTTCTTTCTACCAGCCACGTGGACACACATACAAACACACACACACGCACACATAAACATGCACACAGGTGTATGTACAGACTTGTACACATGCATTTATAGGCATGCACACCCACATGTGCACATGGACACACATGTTCACACACACACAAGGATTAATAATATCACAAGAGAATTGGAGGGAATGGAGGTATGTTTTTACTGATCTGTTTGTTTGTTTGTTTGTTTGTTTGCGGTATGCGGGCCTCTCACTGTTGTGGCCTCTCCCGTTGCGGAGCACAGGCTCCAGACGCGCAGGCTCAGCGGCCATGGCTCACGGGCCCAGCCGCTCCGCGGCATGTGGGATCTTCCCAGACTGGAGCGTGAACCCGTGTCCCCTGCATCGGCAGGCGGACTCTCAACCACTGCGCCACCAGGGAAGCCCTACTGATCTGTTTTAATGACATTGCTAACTTCACTGTAAGAACAGAAAGGATAGAGGTTTCTAAAATGTTTTGAGCATCTATTATGTGCCAGATATTGTGCGAGGCACTTTGTATACATTAATTCATTTTAAGATTCACAGCAAACCAAGGAAGTGGATGTTAATATTCCCATTTTACAGAGGAATAAACTGAGATGCAAAAATTTTTTAAATAATAATAATATCACAAGAGTAGACTTAAGATAGAAGTTAGAATTTCCTTGAAGTAAAAGAGCTTGTTAAGAGGGGTAGGATCTAATCCTACTTAGGTCTGTTCAGATATATTTTGACTAAAGTAATATGGTCAGTAAATAAGCACTAAAGGTCCCATTTAACTCTATGATTCTATGCTATCTCTGATATAGAAATATCAGCCAGTTAGGGTTGCCAGATAAAATACAGGACACCCAGTTAAATTCGAAATATTTTGGACATACTAAAACATTATTTGTCATTTATCTGAAATTCAAATATAATGGGGTGTCCCATATTTTTATTGCTAACTCTGGCAGGCAGCCCTATATTCAATGTACTGAACAGCAAGAAAGTACTTAACATGATCCCAGATTCATCCACACTGGCCTTGATCCTCGTCATCCCAAAGAATGGTCTGAATTGGCTGTAGTGGTTTCAGCCACAACTTTCTCCAAGTGGAGAGAGTCCCAGGACCGTGAACAAGGACCACAGGGCTCAGGGACCACACGGCAATAGTGGCTGTGGCTTTCATGGCAGCTGAGGGCTCAGCTCCTGTCACTGGGAAAGCTGGGAGACACAGGAGACATGACCCCATCCCCAGGTGGAAGACACAGCAGACATGACCCCATCCCCTAGAGATGTGTTATCTATCAGGAGAGAAGGACATTCGTGTATTATATGCATTCATAGGGACACACACGACAGACCAAATGCAATTGAATAATGCAGTTTGACCTATGAGACTTTTTGACAAACAGAAATTGCCATGCCCTCCTTTGATTTATCTGGGACATCTTAATGAACAGCATGACTGAAAACGAATGAAAGCAATGGTAGTTGAAATTCGATTTTTCAAACATACTTTCTCTCCATATTTCCCTTCTGCTCTGTTGAAAATCACAGAGAATAACACTTTCCCTCTTTTGCAACATGTATACACAACCACAAAGTTTGCATTTGCCCTGGTGAATACTGTCTTTAAGGAATATGTAACAGCAGTGATCCTAAAATTGTCATTCTTGCTTTTGTTTCTCCATATGTTTCTCCATTTCAAATCTTGAAATTTGTGGGTATCATTGGATATATAGCCTGGACTTGAAATCTGACAGCCCTGACTTAGATGCCCCCTTCTTCATTTTGCAGGGCTGTGAATTTGATGGGAAGGATTATCTAGGTCAGGGCCAGGGTGGGTGGGAAATCCAGTCAACTGAAATAAAAAACACACAACATGGGATCTGTGAGTTTCAGTTTTATTCGGGGACCTTACTGAGGACTGTAGCCCAGAAGACAGCCACTCAACAGGTCTGAGAAACTGCTCTGAAGAGACAGAGGAGGAGCCAGTGTATATGTACATTATTTTTTGGCTGGGAAATACCTGTAATCAAGCATACATCTTGGTAAAAGATTATTGTTAATCACAAAGAACATCTCAAATTAATGATTTTAGTGCTTTTCTATGTATGGGAAGATGAAAGAATCTGGGGTCACTGAAATTCTTCCTTAGATATGCATCTTAACCATCTAGGGGCCCATTTATCCAAAAACATAGAATACTTCATCCTGTTTTTTGTCCTGAATTCCTTTCAGGGTCAGCAACTACAATGGCTAATGACTTGATCCTTGTAGAACTGAATGGCAGGCAACATTCTTTGTTTGATAGTCCCTTGAAGAAACCCAAGGAAAGGGGCAGAGAGGGTCCTGGAAATATTTAAAGGTCTTGTCTTGTTCAGGATATGAAGCTTACAGATTCTGATTACTTCTTTTCTTCAGATAATGGCTTTATTGAGATACAATTCAAATATCATAAAGTTCACCATTTTAAAGTATATAATTCAGTTTTTATTATATTTACAGACTTGTGTAACCATCACCACTAATTCCAGAACATTTATCACTGTGTAAAGGAACACCACACACATTTGTAATCACTATACTCACTTCTCCCCAGCCCCTCGCAACCACCAATCTACTTTCTGTCTCTGTGTATCTGCCTATTTGGAACATTTAATCCAAACTGAACCATACAATATGTGGTCCATCCCATCTGGTTATTTTAGTCAATGTTCTTGGTTTCTGGTTAATGTTTTGAAGTTCAGCATATTGTTGCATGAATCAGTATTTCATTCTTCTTTAAGACTAGATGATATTCCATCATATGGAGAGAATGCATTTTGTTTATTCTTCCATCACTTGATGGGCACTTAGGTCATCCCCACTTTTTGTCTATAGTGCTGCCCTAAATATTTGCACAAAAGTATTTTTTTATTCAAGTCCAATACCTAGGAGTGGAATTGCTGGGTCATGTGATAACTCTACATTTATCATTTTGAGAAACTGCCAAAATGTTTTCTAAAGCAGCTAAATATTCCCTCTGCAATTACAAGAGCTCTCATTACTTCTTAATGTTGTTAGAAAAATATATTTAAACATGTTTGCCAAAAGGTTAGTGGCAAAGCTAGATAGACTAGAAATAGGATAACTGAATTCCAAATCATAATTTATAGTGAACAAAAAAATAATCTAACAATCTGAGCAGAAGCTTTAAGGACTGTGGTGGGATTTGCAGTGGGCTCTTGCCACAGAAACCATCCACCCGCAGTCCTATGTACTAGGATCATTGAAAATCCTGAGCATAACAGACTAGTGAGCAGATCTGGTTCTCCAAGTCACATCATGGGAAAGGTGGAACTAAACTGGCTTCTTATCTGAAGAAACACTCAGAATTTGCCCTGAAGTTTAAACATTCTTGGCAGAACTTTCCTACTCAATAACCATCACACATCAGCATGTAATACCAGTATTTGTGATCAGCTTTCACATTATAAAAAGAATCATCTCAAATGTATCACCTTAATCTTTATATCATTCACAGGTTTTTACTACATTATCCCTCAACTTAAGGGCTGAGAACAACTATTGATGAATGCTCTGTAGTCTTCTGGTCAGCTAGTCAGTTCTGACAACTAGGCCGGACTCCGTCCATTCTGGCTGTTTGTTCAGGGAGGAACCAGCTCTGCAAGAAGTCTTCACTAGTCTGGGAGCAGGCGGGCTGTGAGCCTGTGTCTCCCATCACCCTTCAGACCAGCCCAGGCTCAGGAGGGCTCCAAGGGAGAAGCACACAAGGCCCCTTGAATCCTAGAGTCAAAACAGACACACCTTTACTTCCTCTGCATTCTATCAGCCAATACACATTAAAAGGCCAAACCAGATTCACAGAGACAGAAAATGGACTCCATTTCTTGGTGGTAGGAGCCACAAAGAGCATGGAAACTGGAGAGGGTGGAAAACCGGGTGAATTGTTCTAATGAATTTCTCTGTCTTTATTTACATTACTGAAGTCTGCTGACATTTTGAAGGAGAAAGCAAAACTTTCTCAATAAAAAAAACCCGTGGATAGATTTAGGAAAGGGACAGAGATTTCCAGGGGCAGCTGGGGCATACCCAGTTTTCCAGGCTTCTTTGCACACAGCAGGAATTGTGCCCAGCAGAGTACAAATTCCCCCCTGGATGGAGACTTTAGCACAGTACTGTAGCAAAGGGAAATCTTAGGTCTCATCCATGCAGGCGCATTCCTCTGATCAAGTCAGAGCCATTCAGGACGGGTGACCACTGCAGGTCTCTTGAAGCACGGCTCTTGAAATAAACATGGAGATAAATCAAGGCAAGGAGGATCCTTTAGGTCTCATTGGTGGGTATGGGTGACATCTTCATGTCCTCGGAAACACATCATCACCACTTGGCTTACAATGTGTGTCTTTTCTTGGTTCAAAAAACTCCAATAAAACTTGTTTCACTATCAGCAAATTAGGATATAAAATAAACACTACAACTTTCATTTAGTTGAAGTCAGGAAGCCTGACTCCTCCAACTCCATTTTTCTTTCTCAAGATTGCTTTGGCTATTCAGGGTCTTTTGTGTTCCTATACTAATTGTCAAATTTTTTGTTCGAATTTTGTGAAGAATGCCATTGGTGGTTTGACAGGAATTGCATTGAATCTGTAGATCGCTTTGGGTAGTAGAGTCATTTTCACAATACTTATTCTTCCAATCCAAGAACATGGTATATTTCTCCATCTGTTTAGGTCATCTTTGATTTCTTTCATCAGTGTTTTATAGTTTTCTGAGTACAAGTCTTTTGCCTCCTTAGGCAGCTTTATTCCTAGGTATTTTATTCTTTTTGTTGCAATGGTAAATGGGAGTGTTTCCTTAATTTCTCTTTCTGATTTTTTTTGTTGGTGTATAGGAATGCCAGAGATTTCTGTGCATTAATTTTGTATCCTGCAACCTTACCAAATTCATTGATAGTTCTAGTAGTTTTCTGGTGGCATCTTTAGGATTTTCTATGTATAGTATCATGTCATCTGCAAACAGTGACTATTTTACTTCTTCTTTTCCAATTTGTGTTCCTTTTATTTCTTTTTCTTCTCTGATTGCCATGGCTAGGACTTCCAAAACTATGTAGGATAAGAGTGGCAAGAATGGACATCCTTGTCGTGTTCTTGATCTTAGTGGAAATGCTTTCAGTTTTTCACCGTTGAGTATGATGCTTGCTGTGGGTTTGTCATAGATGGCCTTTATTATGTTGAGGTAAGTTCCCTCTATGTCCACTTTCTGGAGAGTTTTTATCATAAATCCGTGTTGAATTTTGTAAAAAGCTTTTTCTGCATCTATTGAGATGATCATGTGGTTTTTATTCCTTAATTTGTTAATGCAGTGTATCACATTGATTGATTTGCGTATACTGAAGAATCCTTGCATCCCTGGGATAAATCCCACTTGATCATGGTGTATGGTCCTTTTAATGTGCTGCTGGATTCTGTTTCCTAGTAGTTTGTTCAGGATATTTGCATCTATGTTCATCAGTGATATTGGTCTATAATTTTCCTTTTTTGTGATATCTTTTTCTGGTTTTGGTATCAGGGTGATGGTGGCTTTGTAGAATGAATTTGGGAGTGTTTCCCCCTCTGCAATTTTTTGGAAGAGCTTAAGAAAGATCGGTGTTAGCTCTTCTCTAAATGTTTGATAGAATTCACCTGTGAAGCCATTTGGTCCTGGACTTTTGTTTGTTGGAAGATTTTTAATTATGGTTTCAATTTCATTACTTGTTTGATAGGTCTGTTTCTATTTTCTATTTCTTCCTGGTTCAGTCTTGGAAAATTTTACCTTTTGAAGAATTTGTCCATTTCTTCGTGGTTGTTCATTTTAGTGGCATATAGTTGTTTCTAGTAGTCTCCTATAATCCTTTGTATTTCTGCAGTGTCAGTTGTTACTTCTTTTTCATTTCTAATTTTATTGATTTGTGTCCTCTCGCTTTTTTCTTGATGAGTCTGGCTAAGGGTTTATCAATTTTGTTTATCTTCTCAAAGAACCAGCTTTTAGTTTTATTGATAGTTGCTATTGTTTTCTTTGTTTCTATTTCATTTCTGCTCTGACCTTTATGATTTCTTTCCTTCTACTGACTTTGGGTTTTCTTTGATCTTCTTTCTTTCATTACTTTAGGTGTAAGGTTAGATTGTTTATTTGAGATTTTTCTTGTTTCTTGAGGTGAGATTGAATTGCTATAAACTTCTCTCTTAGAACTGCTTTTGCTGCTAACCACAGGTTTTGGGTCATCATGTTTTCATTGTCATTTGTTTCTATGCATTTTTTTATTTCCTCTTTGATTTGTTCAGTGATCTCTTGGTTACTTAGTAGCGCACTGTTTAGCCTCCATGTATTTGTGGTTTTTACAGTTTTTCTCCTGTAATTGATTTCCTATTTCATAGCGTTGTGGTCAGAAAAGATGTTGTTAGGATTTCAATTTTCTTAAATTTTCAGAGGCTTGATTTGTGACCCAAGATGTGATCTATCCTGGAGAATGTTCCATGTGCACTTGAGAAGAAAGTGTATTCTGCCACTTTGGGGTGGAATGTCCTATAAATATCAATTAAGTCTATCTGCTCTATTGTGTAATTTAAAGCTTGTGTTTCCTTATTTATTTTCCGTTTGGAAGATCTGTCCATTGGTGTAAGTGGGGTGTTAAAGTCCCCTATTATTATTGTGTTACTGTTGATTTTTCCTTTCCTGGTTGTTGGCACAAAGCTACAGTAGTCAAGACAGTATGGTACTGGCACAAAAACAGAAATATACATCAATGGTACAGGATAGAATTTTCAGAGATAAACCCCTGCATAAATTGGGCACCTAATTTATGAAAGAGGATGCAAGAACATACAATGGAGAAAAGACAGCCTCTTCAATAAGTGGTTCTGGGAAAACTGGACAGTTACATATAAAAGAATGAAATTAGAACACTCCCTAACACCATACACAAAAATAAACTCCAAATAGATTAAAGACTTAAATGTAAGACCAGACACTATAAAACTCTTAGAGGAAAACATAGGAAAAACACCCTTTGACATAAACCACAGCAAGATCTTTTTTGACCCACGTCCTAGAGTAATGGAAATAAAAACAAAACTAAACAAATGGGGCTTCATTAAACTTAAAAGCTTTTGCACAGCAAAGGAAACCATAAACAAGACAAAAAGACAACCCTCAGAATGAGAGAAAATATTTGCAAATGAAACAACAGACAAAGGATTAATCTCCAGAATATACAAACAGCTCATGGAGCTCAATATCAAAAAAAAAAAAAACAACAATCTGGTTAAAAAATGGATGGAAGACCTAAATACACAATTCACCAAGGAAGACATACAGATGGCCAAGAGGCACATGAAATGTCAACATCACTAATTATTACAGAAATGCAAATCAAAACTACAATGAGGTATCACCTCATGCTGGTCAGAATGGTAATTATCAAAAAATCTAGGAACAATAAATCCTGGAAAGGGTGTGGTGAAAAGGGAACCCTCCTGCACTGTTGGTGGGAATGTAAATTGATCCAATCACTATGGAAAACAGTATGGAGGTTCCTTAAAAAACTAAAAATAGAACTATCATATGACCCAGAAATCCCACTACTGGGCATATACCCTAAGAAAACTGTAATTCAAAAAGAGTCATGTACCACAATGTTTATTGCAGTTCTATTTACAATAGCCAGGACATGGAAGCAACCTAAGTGTCCACCGACAGATGAATGGATAAAGAAGATGTGGCACATATATACAATGGAATATTATTCGGCCATAAAAAGGAATGAAATTGGGTCATTTGTAGTGAGGTGGATGGACCTAGAGTCTGTCATACAGAGTGAAGTAAATCAGAAAAAGAAAAATAAATACCATATGCTAACATATATATATGGAATCTAAAAAAAAAAAAAAGGTACTGATGAACTTAGTTACAAGGCAGGAATAAAGATGTAGACATAGGGCTTCCCTGGTGGCGCAGTAGTTGAGAGTCCGCCTGCCGATGCAGGGGACATGGGTTCGTGCCCCGGTCTGGGAAGATCCCACATGCCGCGGAGCGGCTGGGCCCATGAGCCATGGCTGCTAAACCTGTGCGTGCAGAGCCTGTGCTCCACAATGGGAGAGGCCACAACAGTGAGAGGCCCACGTACTGCAAAAAAAAAAAAAAAAAAAAAAAAAAGATGTAGACATAGAGAATGGACTTGAGGACACGGGGTGGGAGGGGGAAGCTGAGGTGAAGTGAGAGTAGCATCAACATATATACACTACTGAATGTAAAATAGCTAGTGGGAAGTAGCTGCATAGCACAAAGAGATCAGCTCCGTGTTTTGCAATGATCTAGCGGGGTGGGATAGTGAGGATGGGAGGGAGGCTCTAGAGGGAGGGGATATAGGGATATATGTATGCATATGGCTGATTCACTCTGTTGTACAACAGAAATTAACACAGTATTGTGAAGCAATTATACTCCAATAAAGATCTAGTTAAAAAATTTCACTTAGTTGCTTTAGCTAATAACATTAACACTGGCTTAATTTAAAATTATAATGATCATAAACATCAGATGTTGTAGACTAAATGCTCCCATTTTTTTCAGATGCAGAAGCTCGCCTTATAGTTGACAAGTCAGCCATAAAGGTCACATGTCCTAACATAGTTCTGCACTTGTGGCTAGTCTGTGGCTCCCACCCATCAGAGTCCAACAGCCCCTGAACTGGTCCATACCTGCTCACTGAGTCCCCTGATGACACACACGGATGCTGGGGCAGTGTCAGGTTTCTACAAAAATGTCCAAACATTTACCCTTCATTCCTCTGCTTATATCACTGAGGCAGGAGATAGATGGGCCCCAGGCTGAGCAGCTGGAGTTTGTCCCCTGTGGACAGATACTCCAAGATAAAGATAATAGCAGGGGCAGAGAGGAGCTGAGCTCTGCCCAGTTAAGAGATAAAGAGACCATATATTCTTCATTCTTGGAGTCAAGAAGACCTTCCTGACTACACAGGTGCAGTAAGGCTCCTCGGGGACCAAAAGGGGAGGGGACACCACCCAACAGTAGGCGATGTCAACCTACCCATAAGCCTCTTCGCTAGAATCCATCTTGGCTAAGAGATGCATGCGCACACAGGGGAGGACCCTGAGATAAACCAAATACTAACTCAGAGCAAGGCAAAGAAGATGACTGGCCAGAGGAAACTCGGAAGAAATGCCCCATAGAAGGGATTCAAACTACCACAAGCACGTCATTCTCTCTCTGAGCTCACCCATGTGAGTCTATTCACACATACTCTTTTTCCTCCAAATAAACACTTTACTTATTGCACTACTTTCCCTCTATTTGTGGAAATTCACTTCTACAAAACCAATGGGCCAGTGCCTTGTCACTGGCCAATGTCCCTGGTGGTCTAGTGGCTAGGATTCAGCACTCTCACTGCTGCAGCCTGAATTCAATCTTTGGCTGGGTTCCAAAATCCTGCTTCAAGCCACTGCAGGCTGAGGTCCCCCCAAGATCATCACCACATAGAGGTGTAGGGCAGGAGAATTTGTTACCCCAAAGTGTGTCTGCTTGACATATTAATTATTTTAAACTGGTTATCTTCTAATAAACACTGGGCATGGGAAAAACTATGGAAACCAAGTAGGAATTACCCTTTTGTAAGAAACGTGTACATTTGTAAAGGTAACCTCCATTCCCAAGGGTGTCTACCTCTCAGTACCTGGAAGAGGAAGATGACCAAATCTCTAGAAATGCTTATCAATGGAGAAGGCATTGACTTAAATCTGCATCACAATCACTCTCATTTACTCTGCTTTTCCTGGTCCCTCCTGTAACTGACTCTCTCCACCCTCAACATCCTTTTTGTCTTTAGCTGAAGATAGTATTTAAAGTGAGGATTTCAGATATTTTGATGCCAAAATATTGGCTATCTGTACACTGATGCCAAAATGAGATAGGGAGGCAGAGTTTTGGAAGAGAAAGAAAGGGTCGCTTTCTTTCTTTGCCAGGCAAAGAGGGAACACAAGAAAGCCAGTGCCTCAAGAACTGTGCCCCCCTCCCTGGGGAATAGGGAGAGGTCTTATAGTCTTAAAGGGGTCAGGGGTATGCAATAAGGATCAAGACAGTAACAGTCTTGCATTCTTCTTTCTTCTGTAAAGTTTCAAAAGGGTGGGGTTGCTAACAAGATTAAGGTGTGTGCAGGGTCTCAAGTGTAGGGTCTCCTAATTTTGATGAGATTCTCTAGTCCCTTTAATCTGGTGGTTTCGTGTCTGCCCCTCTCTTGATTAGCAACTGTTTGAATCTGCCCTTTGGAACTCAGGGAAGGTTATGGAGGCTGGAATCTTGCCTACACGAAATGGGGGACAAAAAGGCATCCATGCCGAGGCTCCCCACAGGGCCCTGCTCAGTATCAGTTTTGGAGCATTACTTAGTCTTCCTGGGTATCTCCCATGTTCACATGGTATTAAATTTTTGTTCAACTTTCTCCTGTTAATCTGTCTCATGTCAATGTAATTCTTGGACCAGCCAGAAGAACCTACAAGGGTAGCAGGAAGATTCTTCCTCCTGACACAACAGACATCAGGAGATAACACGTAGCCATATTCACCCAGACCTATGGTCCAGAGCCCAGTGGGTCCAGATCCCACTCTCACTGGTGCTCTGTCCAGGCAAGCCAACTTTGTCCAGAGGAAAAAATGGAAACAAGACACGGCCACTGCAGTCCCTAGAAACTGACAAGTTCCACTCACTTTATTGATGGGTGTGTTCAATCCAGCCAGTCACATACATAGACACTGCTGGTTTCTCCCTTTGTGAGTCAGATAGGTTTTGTTCCTGATTGCTTAGTTGTGTTTTCCCTCCTCATTGAAACCAAGTTCCTCTGCCAAGTTTATGATTAACCTCTCTATCCAAAACTTTATTCCCTTTGTTGCTCTGCCCCTGTTCCCTGTCAAGATTGAGGAGTATCAAAGAAAAGAAGAGAGATTAAAACTGAGCAGGAACCTGCAGGACCCCGCAGGACCTTCCCGGTACAAAAGCCCTTCCATGTCCCCCCTTTCTTATTTTTAGGAAAAAGGTTTCGGCCTCCTAGACCTTCCCTGAGTTCCAAAGGGCAGATTCAAACAGTTACTAATGAGAGGAGTGAGGGAATGCAGAAACAAAGGAAAGGCAGTCAAGAAACAATAGTTCAGCAATCTGTCAGTGTCCTGGTTCCTCCTCAAGGAATATACATAACAAGCTGATACAAATCTCTGAGTTCTACAGAAACTAAGGCCCCCACGCAAGTGGAGATGGTAACTTCAGGCTGAGCACAAGATTCCTGGAACACCGCCCTGTTACCTCACCACCAACCAATAAGAAGAAAATCACACTCCCTGCATTCCTCTTCAAATTTTGCCTATAAAAACTCTTTCCTGAAAACCAATGGAGAGTTTGGTCTTTTTGAGCATGAGCCACCTGTTCTCCTTGCTTGGTCTTGCAATAAACCTTTCTCTGCTCCAAACTCTGATATTTGGGCTTGTTTAGCCTCACTGTGCATCAGGCACGTGAATTTGGGTTTGACAACCCAGTGACCCCAACACAATAACCCAACTTATTTTTCTTGCTATGGGTTGCCTGTCACACCCACTTATGCCTGTGGTGCTTGATTAAATAGCACATCTTTCCATCTCTATCTACAACTTATAGAAATTGGAGAATACATAAAAGTCCCTCACACAAATATACTTATGCATAAAAAGCAATGTTCTTAATAAGAACCCTTGGTTTTAATAAAATAAAAAAATATTAGGAGCCTTAAGTATTATGAAGACCTCGTCTTGCATGAGGACACTGAAAAGGAAAAGGATGGACAGCCTTGTACAGGACCACACAGCTGACTGCCTGGAGGACTGAGCCTGTGCCCTGGAACCCAAGTACCTTTCCTTGTCACAGAAGCTCCAAGAGCTATAATGATTTATAAAGATGTGTAATAATCATTCAACATTTCTTAGTTGGTCACATTTCATTTCACTTGTACGTTCTCCCTCCCAACAGTCTTCATGTGCTTGACAATTTAATAAAGTATGATAATATTGAACTAAACGTCCTACAGCTTAACAAGCATCATACATTTTCATAAAAAATAAAGTACTGGTTTCCAATTTAATTTGCTCTTGTTTACTTACTTAACGTAAGTTGCCAACACTTGGGGCATCAGTACCATAAAGTGGAAAATGTTCTGGAAATAAATGCTGAAATATAGGGTTTCATTCACTTCTTCCATTCATTCATTTATTTATGGATTCATTGTTGAACTGAAACCAATGGATCCAATCTACAGTTTGAATGCCCACTATATGCCTGACATAAGAGACACACTAGGTTTGTAAAAGGCATAACCCCATCACAAGGAATCTCACAGTTTAGTTGGAGCATAGGTACATAGAAAACAAAAATATATATTAGCACAGGGTATATGAGAGCACAGAGCGGGCCTCGAGGCAAGCACGTATTCTGGGGAACCAGAGTGCCAGGGACCACTTCGTGCTGGGTGACAGCCTGGCATAAACCTCAAAGGATGCAGGAGGCATAAATAATGCAAAGAACAGGTGTGAGGGAGGGAAAGCAGAGGACAAGACAAGCAGAGGAGACAGCAGGGCAAGGGCGTGGGACAAGACAAGGCAGGTAGTAGCTCGAGGGAACTACAAACTAATGTGTGTTTCTGGACATAAGAAGCAAAGCCAGAGGGGCAGGAGCAAAGGTGTGGGCAGTTCACAGTGGGCCAGGGACTTGGACACCCTGCAGGCTTTATTCTAGGTGAGGATTGCCCAACCTCGGTGCTATTGCCGTGTGGGGCCAGATGATTGTGGTGTGGTTGGGGGGTGTACATTGTAGCTTGTTTAGCAGCAGCCCTGGATTCTACCCACCAGCACCTCTGCCCCCAGAAATGTCTCCAGACACTGCCAAGCATCCCCTGGGGGGAATAGCCCCCTAGTTGAGGGTCACTATTATAGGCAAAAGAGAGCCATTCCACTGTCTTCTGTAAGGGGGATTTGCCTGAACTTAAGGCACAGAGACTGGCAGGTCTGTGGTAGTCATCTGAGGGGTCTGGGTCAGGTAAGAGCATGGGTGGGTAGAGGTGTTACCTAGAGAAACATTTGGGGCCAATTAGAAGTGAAATAGGAGGGAGAAATCCCCAGTCATGCTGTGGGAAAGGTAGTGGGGAACGATGGTAAGTTCCTTTGGGAACATGTCCCACTTGAGATGTGAGTGTAGTGTTTTGCTGACGGAGGCTCTTCAGCGTGAACCAGGAGGAAGGGTATGAGCTGAGGGTTTCTATCTGAGCATCACTGCCAGGTATGCAGTCGCTGAAACCCTGACCGTGACTAGAACCTCCCCACCCTATAAGCAGCAGGATGGGGAGAACACCCATTTAGAGACAGTAAAGTAGAAGGCAAGGGACCCAAAAAAGGCACAGTCAGAGACGGTCAGAAAGAGCCAGGGCAGCTGCTGTTCTGGAGGCCACAGGTGTGGAGAGTGTGTGGGAAGGAACATGGCCAGGGATCCAGGGAGGGTAGTGCATGTTCCAGAGATGGCAGTGGAGACACACAGTGAGAAGGGCTTCTCTCTGCCCCACACAAACCAGCAGGATAGCCAGAGCCAAAGCATCTGACCTCACAGGATTTCTAGAATCTGAATGCCTAGCTATGTTAGCTAGTATTATCAGTAGTTTTTATTTGCTTTATATCATACTGTCCAAATCTGTTCTTTTTACCAACTTTCCTATTCCTGAGCTTCCATTCTTAAGCACCAAGCCCCAGCATCCCTTTCTATCTCCCTCGTTCCCTTGACATACATATAAGGAGTTTCTAGTCCAGTAGACAATTTTTTTTCCCCAGAGTCTCTCAAATCAGCACCTTCCTATACATTGCCAAAGTCATTGCCCCTAGCCAGGCCCCTCTCTCTGACTTTTGCTCTGCTTCCCTAAAATCCAATCATTTCATTCCCCCTCCCAAAAGCCATCTGTGGGCCCCCTGTAGGCACAGGAAAAAACTATAACCACTTTAACTTGGCCTCCTCCATGCTGCTTCCACCAACTCTGATTCCCACCAATTCCTATACCAAGTGTGTGTTCATGGGCTCCGTGGTCCAGGGAAGAAATATCCTCAGGACAAGAACTCAGAAGGTGAGTCCTGTCAGACGGGAAGTGAGTGAATTCCCCTCTCTCTGTATATGGTCCACACCTCAAAGCATCTCTAGTGGCTTGGGGAAGCTTCCAGAAAGTAGGTGTGATGTTGTGATTTATAATAAGAAATATATATTTGGTCTTTGTTTTTGGCACAGAACTCCTAAAACCCTTAGAATTTCCTAAGTGACGAGCATCATAAAGGTGTATTTTTATTATGTTAATGAGTGACTTTTGGAAGCCCCCTAGGTCACCTAAGGATCGGGGCTGGTCACCAGAGGAACCAACCATGTGATTAGAGGGTTGTGACTTTCAGTCCCACCCTCCTGACCTCGAGGGAGGGGAAATGGGACAGAGGTGAATCTATTGCCAATGTCCAGTGATTTAATCAGTCGTGCTTATGTAAGGAAGCCTCCAAAAAACCCAAAAGGGTAGAGCTGCAGAGCTTCTGGGTTGGTGAAGATGTTCAAGTGCTGGGAGGGTGGTGCCTGGAGGGGGTGGGGAAGCTCTGTGCTTTCCCATACCTCGCCCTCTGCATCTCTTCCACCTGGCTGTTCCTGAGTTACAACCTTTTATAATAAACTGGTGATCTAGTAAGTAAAATGTTTCTCTGACCTCACAGAGTTCTGTGAGTCACTCTAGCAAATCAATGGAACCCAAGGAAGGGGTCCTGGGAACCTCTGATTTACAGCCAGTCAGTCATAAGCACAGGTGACATCCTGGACTTGGAGTTGGCATCCAAGGTGGGAGTGGTCTTGTAGGACAGAGACTTTAACCTGTAGAATCTGGTTCTGTCTCCAAGACCTCTTGAATTGTAGGATACTCAGCTGGTATCACAGAATTGTTTGGTGGTGTGAGGAATATCCCCCTGCATCAGAACCATAGATCCTGCATGCATTTCAGGCAGAGCTGGGGTAATAGGGACATGACAGAGTGGACCCTCACTGCACTGTCAGAGAAGGTTGGTCTCAAAGGCTCCGGCTGGGTGCTCTGGGTCTCTGGCCTGGGCAGTGACAAAGGCCATGCTAGGGGTAGACTGGGAGTGTGGCTGAGTCACTGTATTCTATCCCAGGCCAGAGAGCAAGACTACTTACCTGATACCTCACAGAGTCTGCTTTGGCCCTGAGATAGGGCTACATGCAGAGGTGGGGCCGCAGGTGGTCTCCCCCACTTCACAGGTAAGGAAAGCTCTGTCTCAGTGAGTCTGGAGATTGTCCGTGGTCGGAAAGTTCCATAATTGGTCATCCAGACCTTGGCCAAGCCCTGCCCTCTCTGCCCACCAGCTTTGCCCAGAGGGAAGGACACGCAAGTCACAGCTGTGTGATGTGTGTCATTTTCCCTTTGCTCAACTTTTCCATCACCGTCTGCTCCAAAAACTCCCATATGTGGTAGAATACGTTCCACTAGGTTCCTTTTTAAGATGTCACTCACTGTGCAAACTTTTAATGACAGAAAGCCATGCATGAGGTGGATTTTTATACCTTTTTGTTCAAAAGGCAGAGCTATGGGAGAGCTCAGTCAGTCGGGGGTTTATGGTAGGAAAAAGAGGGAACAGTAAGTTTCAGAAGCTGCACGTCCAGGTCTCCTGGGAAACTGAATTGCCCGGTCAAAAAGCTAAACCCAGGGCTTCCCTGGTGGCGCAGTGGTTGAGAGTCCGCCTGTCGATGCAGGGGACGCGGGTTCGTGCCCCGGTCCGGGAAGATCCCACATGCTGCGGAGCGGCTGGGCCCATGAACCATGGCCGCTGAGCCTGCGAAACCCACAAATCCATACAAATATAGAACAGACATGTGTCAGAACTTTGTCTACTCAATACTAAAGGGTCCAGCAGGACAGCAGAGTGATTCAAAGTGTTCATGGAACAAAGTCTAGACCATCACTCAAGAGGGAAGGAGAAAGAGTGCCACTGAAATAAGTTTGCCAAGTTAAAGACAAATCTGGCTAATGTCCTAATGGAACCAAAACCAAAACCAAAGCAAACAAAAACCACTCAAGCCTTTGGCATGATCATCTCCACTGGACACAAATGGTTTGCATCTCTACTGACCAAATGCAAGTTCACTGGTCACCTCACAGGGTCTGGGCCTGTGTTGAGCAGAATCTAAAATGGCCCCAGGCCCAGCAATCCCCCTACTGGGCATATACCCTAAGAAAACCATAATTCAAAACAACTCATGTACCACAATGTTCATTGCAGCTCTATTTACAATAGCCAGGACATGGAAGCAACCTAAGTGTCCATCAACAGATGAATGGATAAAGAAGATGTGGCACATATATACAATGGAATATTACTCAGCCATAAAAAGAAATGAAATTGAGTTATTTGTAGTGAGGTGGATGGACCTAGAGACTGTCATACACAGTGAAGTAAGTCAGAAAGAGAAAAACAAATACCGTATGCTAACACATATTTATGGAATCAAAAAAAAGGTCCTGAAGAACCTAGGGGCAGGACAGGAATAAAGATGCAGACATAGAGAATGGACTTGAGGACACGGGGAGGGGGAAGGATGAAGTGAGAGAGTGGCATGGACATATATACACTACTAAATGTAAAATAGATAGCTAGTGGGAAGCAGCCACATGGCACAGGGAGATCAGCTCGGTGCTTTGTGTCCACCTAGAGGGGTGGGATAGGGAGGGTAGGAGGGAGACACAAGAGAGAGGAGATATGGGGATATATTTATATGTATAGCTGATTCACTTTGTTATACAACAGAAACTAACACACCATTGTAAAGCAATTATACTCCAATAAAATGTTTAAAAAACTAAAAATAAAATAAATAAATAAATAAAATGGCCCCAGGACTTTTACCCTAATCACTGGGATGGTGAACATGATAGAATAGCTACATGGCAAAAGGGATTGTGGAGATGTAATTAAGGTTACTAATTCACAGATTCTGAATTCATCAAAAGGGAGACTGCCCAGGTGGGCCCGGTCTCATGACATGTGCCCATAAAGGCGGAAGGAAAAACCAGAGAGGGGATTTATGAGAAGAGGCTCTGGGTTGCTGTGATGCAAGGGGGCATGTGGCCCGGACCTGAGAGCAGCTTACAGGAGTTAAGCGTGTCCCAGACAGGTGATAAGCAAGGAAATGAGACCTCAATCCTACAACCTTAGGGAACTACCAACAACCTGGATGTTACTGAAAACTAAAGGCAAACAACAACCAACAAATGACAGAGTATGAGAAGTGCAAACAGTCCACCTTATAACCCACTCATACCCTTCCTCACTGGCTTCCAGATCCTGCAGTCTCCACCTCATCCCAAGGAGAAAAAGGGCATTTCAGGGCATCCTAACAGCGAATCATCAAGCTCTGTGTTTTTAAACATCAACATCTCTTATACAATAGGAAATATGCTTTACATTGCAACCCAATCAACACACACATATTTAAGGCAAAGCCTCACAAAAAGTACATGATGTGACATATTATGGGCTGAATTGTGGTCTCCCAAAATTTGAGGTGCTAACCACCAGTACCTCAGAATGTGACTGTACTTAGAAAAAAAGAGGTGATTAAATTAAGTGAGGTCAGTAGTGTGGGCCCTAATCCAATCTGACTGACATCCTAGAAGAGGAGATCAGTATGCAGACAGGGACAGAGAGAGACCATGTGAGGCCACAAGGAAAAGACGACCATCTACAAGCAAAGGAGAGAGGCCTCAGAAGAAACCAACCCTGACAACTTGGAGTTCCAGCCTCCAGAACTGTTAAATCATACATTTCTGTTGTTTAAGCCACCCAATCTGTGGTACATTGTTATGGCAGCCTGAGCAGATTAATACATGATGTACTCTGATATTTTGTAGTCTGTTTCATTTCTGTCTTTTTTAATGCTATTTGCGACTATACCCACAGCTTGAAGAACAAAGAGGATTATAAGATCCTTCCATTTTCTACACCAATAATAAGATGTGTTACCAACAGCTTTAGAAATGAAAAATTCTGTATGTTCAATACAGGAAACTGCCTTGAGTGATAGAATCTAAATCTAATGCCTTTAATGAGGAAAATGAACTTCTCCAATCATCCCTGACACAAACACAAATGATGATAGTTCTTGCTGCTCTTTGAAGAAGGAGGAGTACATGAACTTGAGTTTAAGGAGAGTAAAGCAATTTTTTTCAGCTATTTCTGAAGCTATGATCACACTCTTAATAAGTTATTTCCATGTCATACTGCAAAGAAGAAACAAGGAGGTTTTTTTGTTTTGATGCTAATTATCCATCCTGGAAACTGTGAGAAAGAGTAGTAGATCTAGGGCTTGGAGAAACCACTTCTCTACCAAACAGATGAGAAATAAAAAGATGCTCAACATCAGTAATCATCAGGGAAATGCAAATCAAAACCCACAATAAGATATCACCTCACACTTGTCAGAATGGCTATCATCAAAAAGACCACAATTAACAAATGTTGGTAAGGATGTAGAGAAAAGGGTACCCTCCTACACTGTTGGTGGGAATGTAAATTAGTGCAGCCACTGTGGAAAACAGTATGTAGGGTCCGCAAAAAACTACAAATAGAACTACCATATGACCCAGCAATTCCACTCCTGGGTACATATCTGAAAAAAACAAAAACACTGATTTGAAAACATACATGCACCCCAATGTTCATAGCAGCACTATTTACAATTGCTAAGGTGTGGAAGCAACCTAAGTGTCTATCGACAGATGGATAAAGAAGATGTGATACACACACACACACACACACACACACACACACAGTGTAATACTACTCAGCCCATAAGAAAGAATGAAATTTTGCCATTTGCAACAACATTGATGAACTTGGAGGGGATTATGCTAAGTGAAATAAGTCAGACAGAGAAAGACGCATACTGTATGATATCACCTATATGTGGAATATAAAAAATACAACAAACTAGTGAATATAACGAAAAAGAAGCAGATTCACAGATATAGAGAACAAACTAGTGGTTACCAGTGGGGAGAGGGAAAGGGAGAGGGGCATTATAGGGGTAGGGTATTAGGAGGGACAAACTACTAGGTATAAAATAAACTACAAAGACATATGGTAAAGCATGGGGAATATAGCCAATATTTTATAATAACTATAAGTGCAGTATAACCTTTAAAAAGTGTGAATCACTATATTGTACATCTGTAACTTATATTGTACATCAACTATACTTCAATGAAAAAGCAGAAATAGAGATAGAGATAGACATCCTATTGGTTCTATCTATTTGGGGAACACTGACTAGTACATATATCAATATTGGTTCATTAATCTTAACAATTGTACCACACTGATGTAAGATGTGAATAAAAGGGGGGACTGTGAACAGAGGTATACAAGAATTCTCTGTATTGCATTACCAATTTTTCTGTTAATCTAAAACTGTTCTAAAAAAATAAAATCTGCTAAAAAAAGAAAAACAAAAGAGGGTTATGTTGCAGCCCAGGGTAGGCTGCCCCAAAATGTGCCTAAATGGCACATTGATTATTTTGAGTTAAAGTTACTTAAACACTACTATACATAGATAAACAACAAGGACCTACCATATAGCACAGGGAACTATACTCAATACTGTGTAATAACCTGTATGTGAAACGAATCTGAAAAATTTTATCTATATATACATATATATATATATGAATCACTTTGCTGTACACCTGAAACTAACACAACATTGTAAATCAACTATACTTCAATTAAAAAAAAAAAGGATTTGTAAAATTTTTTAAAAGTTACTTAAGAAATGACCAATGCAAGAGGGATGATCTGACCCTCCTTTCTGTCCCCCTGAGAGCAGGAAGTAAATTTCTCATGTGAAAGGTGCACTGTCTGCTTCTGGAGGTAAAAGAACACCCATCACTGAAAAGAGTGATTTCCAGCCAAGAAGCCTATATAATAAACAAACCTTGTTACTTCTTTAATCTGTTTCTAATTGGGCACCCAAAACCTAAGTTTCTTTTTTCTGTAAATTCCTCAGAAATTTATTATTTCTTTGTCTAAAAAGTATAAAAGCTGCCTATTGATATTTTGACCACTTAGGTCAATTTCCATGAGCCCTCCATTCCCATGAATTACAATGTGTTTCTTTTTCTCCTGTTAACCTGTTTTGTGTATTAGTTCAGCCACAAGAACTTTAAAGGGGTGGGGGTGGGGGGAATTTCCCCTCCCTGACAGTGACTAGAGACATAACAACCCAGTGCCACATCTGGGCCTTGTTTAGAGTCACATCTGAACAATTCAATGGTAAAAGCCATTCCTGAGGCATATGTATTTTCATTATAGAATGCACATAAGAAAATATTCAGTAACTGTTGATAATTTCATTGAGCAAGGCAGCTATATGGGGAAAAATAACAAACAAAAAAATCAGGTTCTTGTCAATAAGAGATACAATGTTTATTGGTGAAACTGACATGATATCTGGGACTTGGTTTCATAACTTGAAAAAAAAAGGAGTGGGAGAGATGGATGAAACAGGATGGCAAAGTTGCCAAAGCAGGGTAATGGAGATGATTAATACTATTTTATTTTTGTTAGTGTTTGAAATGCTCTTTTTCTTAAAAACAGGCTTTAAAATTTGGGGAAAATATCTTGCACCTTTCCCCCACCCCCACCACCCACCACTCCATAGGGTGTTTGTGGAAACCCCTAGGAGTGCTCTGTGCTATAAAGGACTTTGCAAAGTGCTTCCACCACCTCAAGGGGGGAACTACGGGTTCAGTTTTTCCTCAGTTCAGTAACTTGAAGGTCACATTGATGAACACCCCGTGCAGGCAGCTCTGAGAAGGTGCACATCCCATGAACTGGTCACCTGTTGGCTCTGTCAATTTGGTGTTGGCCAAAAATAAATCTTTTTCCCAAGAGGCTTGAAATAAATCTAAAGAACTTGGAGTCAAACCTCTGTGCTGTTTAATTGGCAGTATTTACTTTATAGAGTAATTAAGTACTTTCAATGTGACTTCCTAAAAACGACTTCCTGAAAAGCACAGATGTTGATGGTGAATGCAGCAAACCTAGCTCATGACTTCTGATTCACTAGCTTTCTAAAGCCTGTCATGGTTAGAACACACTAAGTGAGTCCAGTTGAAAACAGGCAAAAAGGTGAAGAATGGAAGCACAACCATCCACCAAGTCTGATGTGAAAGCAGAAAAATTCTGGGATGGCAATTCCTCAAAAATGAAAAATAGAATTACCATGTGACCCAGTAATTCCACTTCTCGGTATATACCCCAAAGAACTGAAAGCAGGGACTTGAACAGGTATTTGTACACTCATGTTCATAGCAGCATTATTCACAATAGCCAAAAGATGGAAACAACTCAAATGTCCATCAACAGATAA
This sequence comes from Lipotes vexillifer, assembly GCF_000442215.2. Taxonomy (NCBI): domain Eukaryota; kingdom Metazoa; phylum Chordata; class Mammalia; order Artiodactyla; family Lipotidae; genus Lipotes; species Lipotes vexillifer. The sequence goes on from NW_006786248.1 coordinate 974,753, forward strand.
ACAAAATGTGGTCTATCCCTCAATGGGATACCATTCAACCTTAGAAGGAAGGAAATTCTGACACGTGCTACAACACAGATGAGCCTGGAGGACATTATGCTAAGTGAAATAAGCCAGTCACAAAAAGCAAATCCTGTATGATCCCACTTCTCTGAGGCACCTGGAGTAACTAAATTCATAGAGGCAGAAAGTAGATGGTGGGTGGCAGGGGCTGGGGGAGGAGGGAGGGAGAGTTAGTGTTTAATGGGTATGGAGTTTCAGTTTTGCCAGATGAAAAGAGTCCTGTGGATGGATGGTGGTGATGGCTGCACAATAATGTGTAGGTACTTAATGCCACTGAGCTGGACACTTAAAAATGATAAGTTTGTGGGGAGGGGTGGTAGGGGAGGGATGGATTGGGAATTTGGGATTAGCAGACACAAACTATTATATAGAGAATAGATACATAACAAGGTCCTACTATGTAGCACAGGGAACTATATTCAAAACCCTGTGATAAACCATAGTGGAAAAGAATATGAAAAAGAATATATATATGTATACCTGAATCACTTTGCTGTAAGCAGAAATTAACACAACACTGTAAATCAACTATACTTCGGTAAAATAAATTTTTTAATGATAAATTTTATGTTATGGATATTTTACCAGAATTTTTAAAAATAAGTAATTTTTTTCAAAAAATAATTACTCAGAAGCCTTCCCTTAGAATATGTAGACGGCCGAGAATCAATGAACCTCCCGGGAGACCCCTCGTCTCTCCTCATTTTCACCGGGAGGGGGTGCACCAGAGCCAGGCTGATGCGGGTGCAAAGCCGCTAAATCTCCCTCCAAAGAGTGTCTCCACGCCCGGCAACAAGCAGGGAGCCTTGGCTGCATATAGGAAAGGCTGTTCCTCAGACACTTGGGTGCAATTTCTTTACCTGCCTTTCCAGAAGCTGCCTCTCTGTCCTGGTGCCAGGGCCTGGCGGAGGTGTGTTCGCAGACAGCCGTCAGAAGCCAACATTCTCCTCTGTCCTCCTCTACCCGCCCTGCCCTCCGCATGAAACTACCAGTCAGCAGCATGTTTCCTGTGCTAATGGTGTTACTTTGTTTTAAAAAGGGAGACAGGTTCCCTCTTATTTCCTCCACTTTGTCCAAGGACACAGAGACCGTGGGCAGAGGGTGGGGTGAGGCCCAACCAGGATTGCTCTCCTCCAAGACAAGGTTCCCAGAGGCCTGACTAGGGACAAGGTGACACTTAGATGACTCATCTGGGGGAGAGGAGTCCATCCTGGAGAAGGGAGAGCGGAGGAGGGGAGGGGCTCTGTCCTGGGGAGGGAGGTGCTGGGAGCCAGGTCTGGAGCTGCTTCCCAGGCCCCCAGCCTGACCCAGGCCCCTCGCGCAGTGTGGCCCCTTCTGTTCTGCTCTGGTTCCCACCCGCCCTCCACCAGCTGTAAGGCGGGGCCATTGGGGACCCCTCTGAGGAGAACCATCCAGTCTGGCTTGCCCGGAAGATGAGAAACAGAGAAAGCTGGCTTGTCAGCTGACAGCTGGGAGTTAAAACAGCAGGAAGAGAATTCGGAAGGATTTTACCCAGAGAAGGATGTGGTCAGAACAACTTCGAAATGGGTAGACCTCTCTGCTGGATGTAAAATTGCAATGGAGTTTTTAACATTCCATATGAATGAGAAAACACTGAAAAAGCGGTTTTACACCAACAAAAACAGCAATGCTGAGGAAGTTTAAAGTAGCGCAGTACATCAGAATGCAGCCCACACTCCCGCTAAAAACAACTCGCTCCACCAAAAGGGCCGACCCACCAGTGACAGTGGAAGGAAAGTGGGTCAGGTGTCTGAGGAAAGGGCTTCTCTAGAGGAAGGTGCTTCTGGGGGGCCAGGGGCAGGGGGAAGGGAGGAAGCAGAGGGAGGGTCCCACAGCCCACCAGGCCCTCTGCCCAGCAGGTGCCCACAGGAGGGGCAGGCACTCTGAGCCTCAGAGGAGAGCCCTGGCAGAGCCCTCTTTACTGCCTTTTCCTTCCTTTCCTTCTTTCTTTCCTTCTTTCTTTCTTTCTTTCTTTCCTTCCTTCCTTCTTTCTTTCTTTCCTTCCTTCCTTCCTTCTTTCTTTCTTTCTTTCTTTCTTTCTTTCTTTTTCTTTCTTTCTTTCTTTCTTTCTTTCTTTCTTTCTTTCTCTTTCTTCTTCCTTCCTTCCTCCCTCCCTCCCTCCCTCCCTTCCTCTCCCTTTCTTTCTCTCTTTCCTTCTTTCTTTCTTTCATACATTGGTTGCAGCTTGGATTCAAATTTCTTCAGACACAGACTTGTTTCCAACACCTTCTTGGTGTTTTACAGAGACCTCACCTGTGTTAGTCTGGGTTCTCCAGAGAAACAGAACCAATAAGATATATAGAGATGTAGTGCTGAAATACCTTTCTAGGCCCAAAATGGAATAGCTCCTGCCTGGAGTGCTGCATCAGCAAACTAAAACCTAGATCACTTTTGTGTCCCTCTAGATGCTTTGCTTGACCAGAAATGCAGTCTATGCAGTCAGTCAATCCCCAAACGCCAAGTCAACTTTGGGCCTTCTCACCCCAAACAAGGGTTACTCTGGGGCTCCAGCCAATCAGGTGTGTTCTATTTGTCTTTCCCTTGTTCTTTATTCTTTATCCTGTGAAAGCTTTCTGCCTTTTGCCTCATTTTGCTGTTCTCCAAAAGGAGACTATCTGCTACATGAGGTGTTAAATACAGTTTGTATCACCTAAACTGTCTTCTTCAATCATCTTCTAACAATAGGAAGAGATCCGTTATGGAGGATTAAGTATGGAGGCCAAGAAGTCCCATGACCTGCCATCTGTGAGCTGGAGGCTCCAGGCCAAGTCTGAAGACCTGAGAATCGGGAGTCTGATGTCTGAGGGCAGGAGAGGATCCCAGCTCAAGTGAAAAAAGCACATCCCTCCTTCGTCTCTCTGCCATCCTGTTCTATCTGGCCCCTCAGCAGGTTGGAGGATGCCATTCACCTTGGGGAGGGCCAGCTCCTTTAATCAGCCTGCCAGCTCAGATGCAGATCTCTTCAGGAGACATCCTCACAGACACACCCAAAATCATGTTTTACCAGCTATCTGGGCATCCCTTAGCCCAGTCAGGTAAACACATAAAACTAACCATCATACCACCCAAGTCACATCTTGGGGAAAGCCTCCCATTCTGAGAAGTTCCTCCTATTAAAACATGTCAGGCTTGATGCTGTAACCACTACTGTCCAGGGATTGTAAAATTCTAAAGCTCCAACAAAACCAAACAGCTGGCATCTGCACATCAAGGTAGGAGATGTTGAAGCTTTGTCTGGCTCTGAATTCTGTAAATAATCAGAAATATTCTGTAAATATTCAAAAATACTGCAGACTTTTAGGTGCAGATTCACCCCAGGCTCCTTTGCAATCATCTAAGAGCCCTCAGATAACCCTCTTCAAGGAACTCAGAGATGCTGACAGCAGAGAGAAAGCCTGGATGATCCATCAGTATATGTGAAGCAGCACACCTGGATTCTAAAAATGCTTCAAGATACAGCCTCTGATGTAGACTGGGGGCTAGGTCTGCATTCAAGCCTCGCAGGCCTGCCATGATGCCTGCCGAGTTGTAAGATCTTGATGACCAGGAACTGAATGCCATGAGCATAATAATTCACTTGTTATAAAATCACTAGCAAAAGTGGTACATGACTACACTATTCAGGAAGAAACTGTAAAAATGAATTAAGAGGTCATGTTATAGATAGGGATGGTGTTTAAAATCAGATGCCAGGACATGTCCAAGCCAAACGTTTCAGATATTAGAACAAATATCAAAGTTGTACTTTTAGTAGCTTTAATTTGAAAGATTGCCCATAAAAAAAAAACCATAACTCAAGGATAGTTTTGATTTATTTTATATTAGTCTAGAGAAAATTTGTGGATATTTAGGAAATAATACGCATAGATGAAAGACAGATCTTTATTTAGTCTAAATGTACTGCTGAGAGTACTCAGGAGGCGGCCAAGGGACCTGGGCCCAGGACTGAGAAAGGTGATGCCAGCTTATGTGGAGATGCTCAGTGGGGCAGGGGTGGCCAGTACACTGGCACAGATCTGTCTGACCTTTCTGGATCCAAGCCATTTCAAACAAATAGGATTTTACTGCCTCAAATAAAAATGAAAGATGAGACATTGAGACTCCCTGGGGAATTAAAACTCTTTAAAAGACAAACCCTGGTGTAGGGGGCGGGGGGCGACCTTTAAGATGGCAGAGGAATAAGACGTGGAGATCACCTTCCTCCCCACAAATACATCAGAAATACATCTACACGTGGAACAACTCCTACAGAACACCTACTGAACGCTGGCAGAAGACCTCAGACTTCCCAAAAGGCAAAAAACCCCCCACGTACCTGGGTAGGGCAAAAGGAAAAAAGAAAAAACAGAGACAAAAGAATAGGGGCAGGACCTGCACCCCTGGGAGGAGCTGTGAAGGAGGAAAAGTTTCCACACACCAGGAACCACTTCACTAGCGGAGACGTGGGTGGGAGGCTGGGGGTGGGGGCGGCAGGGAAGCTTCAGAGCCACAAAAGAGAGCATAGCAACAGGGGTGCAGAGGGCAAAGCGGAGAGATTTCCACACAGAGGATCGCTGCCGACCAGCACTCACCAGCCTGAGAGGCTTGTCTGCTCACCCCCCGGGGCAGGTGGGGGCTGAGAGCTGAGGCTCCAGCTTCAGAGGTCAGATCCCAGGGATAGCACTGTGGTTGGCTGCGTGAACACAACCTGAAGCGGGCTAGTGCACCACAGCTAAACAGGAGGGAGTACGGGAAAAAGTCTGGACCTGCCTAAGAGGCAAGAGACTGTTGTTTCAGGGTGCATGAGGAGAAGGGATTCAGAGCACTGACTAAACGAGCTCGAGAGATGGGCACGAGCTGCGGCTATCAGCGTAAACACCAGAGACAGGCATGAAATGCTAAGGCTGCTGCTTCAGCCACCAAGAAGGTTGTGTGCAAGCACAGGTTACTATCCACACCTCTCCTCCTGGGAGCCTGTGCAGCCCACCACTTCCAGAGTCCCGTGATCCAGGGACAACTTCCCAGAGAGAACACATGGCGTGCCTCAGGCTGGTGCAATGTCATGCTGGGCTCTGCTGCCACAGGCTCACCCCACGTTCCATACCCCTCCCTCCCCCTGGCCTGAGAGAGCCAGAGCCCCCTAATCAGCTGCGACTTTAACCCCGTGCTGTCTGAGCGAAGAACAGAAGCCCTCAGGCGACCTACATGCACAGGCGGGGCCAAATCCAAAGCGGAACCCCAGGAGCTGTGTGAACAAAGAAGAGAAAGGGAAATCTCTCCCAGCAGCCTCAAGAGCAGCAGATTAAATCCCCACAATCAACTTGATGTACCTGCATCTCTGGAATACCTGAATAGACAACAAATCATCCCAAAATTGAGGCCATGGACTTTGGGAGCAACTGTAGACTTGGGGTTTGCTTTCTGCATCTAATTTGTTTCTGGTTTTATGTTTATCATAGTTTAGTATTTAGAGTTTATTATCATTGGTAGATTTGTTTATTGATTTTGTTGCTCTCTTCCTTTTTTATATATATAAATTTTTTTTTCCTTTTTCTCTTTTTGTGAGTGTGTATGTGTATGCTTCTTTGTATGATTTTGTCTGTATAGCTTTGCTTTTACCATTTGTCCTAGGGTTCTGTCTTGTTTGTTTGTTTTAGTATAATTTTTAGTCCTTGCTATCATTGGTGGATTTGTTTTTTGGTTTGGTTGCTCTCCTCTTTCTTTCTTTTTTTTTTTTTCTTTATCTTTTTAAATTACTTTAAAAATTTTTTAAATAATTTTTTTTATTTTAATAACTTTATTTTATTCTTTCTTTCTTTTTTTCTCCCTTTTCTTCTGAGCTATGTGGCTGACAGGGTCTTGGTTCTCTGGCTGGGTATCAGGCCTGTGCCACTTAGGTGGGAGAGCCAAGTTCAGGATACTGGTGCACAAGAGACCTCCCAGCTGCATGTAATATTAAATGGTGAAAGCTCTCCCAGAGATCTCTATCGCAACACTAAGACCTAGCTCCATTCAATGACCAGCAACCTACAGTGCTGAACACCCTATGACAAACAACTAGCAAGACAGGAACACAACCCCCGCCTTTAGCAGAGAGGCTGCCTAAAAGCATAATAAGACCACAGACACCCCAAAACACACCACCGGACACAGTCTTGCCCACCAGGAAAACAAGATCCGGACACATCCACCAGAACACAGGCACCAGTCTCATCCACCAGGAAGCCTACACAACCCATTGAACAAAGCTTAGCCACTGGGGGCAGAAACCAAAAACAATGGGAACTATGAACCTGCAGCCTGAGAAAAGGAGACCCCAAACACTGTAAGTTAAGCAAAATGAGAAGACAGAGAAACACAAAGCAGATGAAGAAGCAAGGTAAAAACCCACCAGATGAAACAAATGAAGAGGAAATAGGCAGTCTACCTGAAAAAGAATTCAGAGTAATGATACTAAAGATGATCCAAAATCTTGGAAATAGAATGGAGAAAATACAAGAAACGTGGAACAAGGACCTAGAAGAACTAAAAAGCAAACAAATAATGATGAACAACACAATAAATGAAATTAAAAATTCTCTAGAAGGAATCAATAGCAGAATAACTGAGGCAGAAGAACGGATAAGTGACCTGGAAGATAAAATAGTGGAAATAACTACAACAGAGCAGAATAAAGAAAAAAGAAAAAGAATTGAGGACAGCCTTAGAGACCTCTGGGAAAACTAATTAAACACACCAACATTCGAATTATAGGGGTCCCAGAGGAAGAAGAGAAAAAGAAAGGGACTGAGAAAATATTTGAAGAGATTATAGTTGAAAACTTCCCTAACATGGGAAAGGAAATAGTCAATCAAGTCCAGAAAGCGCAGAGTCCCATACAGGATAAATCCAAGGAGAAACATGCCAAGACACATATTAATCAAACTATCAAAAATTAAACACAAAGAAAAAATAATAAAAGCAGCAAGGGAAAACAACAAATAACATACAAGGGAATCCCCATAAGGTTAACAGCTGATCTTTCAGCAGAAACTCTGCAAGCCAGAAGGGAGTGGCAGGACATATTTAAAGTGATGAAAGGGAAAAACCTACAACCAAGATTACTCTGCTGAGCAAGGATCTCATTCATATTCGAGGGAGAAATTAAAACCTTTACAGACAAGCAAAAGATAAGAAAATTCAGCACCACCAAACCAGCTTTACAACAAATGCTAAAGGAACTTCTCTAGGCAGGAAACACAAGAGAAGGAAAAGACCTACAATAACAAACCCAAAGCAATTAAGAAAGTAGTAATAGGAACATATGTATCGATATTTACCTTAAATGTAAATGGATTAAACACTCCAACCAAAAGACACAGACTGGCTGAATTGATACAAAAACAAGACCCATATGTATGCTGTCTACAAGAGACCCACTTCAGACCTAGAGACATATACAGACTGAAAGTGAGGGGATGGAAAAAGATATTCCATGCAAATGGAAACCAAAAGAAAGCTGGAGTAGCAATTCTCATATCAGACAAAATAGACTTTAAAATAAAGACTATTACAAGAGACAAAGAAAGACACTACAAAATGATCAAGGGATCAATCCAAGAAGAAGATATAACAATTGTAAATATTTAGGCACCCAACATAGGAGCACCTCAATACATAAGGCAAATGCTACCATCCATAAAAGGGGAAATCTACAGTAACACAATCATAGTAGGGGACTTTAATACCCCACTTTCACCAATGGACAGATCATCCAAAATGAAAATAAATAAGGAAACACAAGCTTTAAATGATACACTAAACAAGATGGACTTCATTGATATTTATAGGACATTCCATCCCAAAACAACAGAATACACTTTCCTCTCAAGTGCTCATGGAACATTCTCTAGGATAGATCATATCTTGGGTCACAAATCAAGCCTTGGTAAATTTAAGAAGATTGAAATTGTATCAAGTACCTTTTCTTACCACAATGCTATGAGACTAGATATCAATTACAGGAAAGAATCTGTAAAAAATACAAACACATGGAGGCTAAACAATACACTACTAAATAACCAAGAGATCACTGAAGAAATCGAAGAGGAAATCGAAAAATACCAAGAAACAAATGACAAAGAAAACACGACAACTCAAAACCTATGGGGGAAGCAAAAGCAGTTCTAAGAGGGAAGTTTATAGCAATACAATCCTACCTCAAGAAACAAGAAACATCTCAAATAAACAACCTAACCTTACACCTAAAGCAATTAGAGAAAAAGAACAAAAAAACCCAAAGTTAGCAGAAGGAAAGAAATCATAAAGATCAGATCAGAAATAAATGAAAAAGAAATGATGGAAAAGATAGCAAAGATCAATAAAACTAAAAGCTGGTTCTTTGAGAAGATAAACAAAATTGATAAACCATTAGCCAACTCATCAAGAAAAAGAAGGGAAAAGGCTCTAATCAATGAAATTAGAAATGAAAAAGGAGAAGTAACAACTGACACTGCAGAAATACAAAGGATCATGAGAGATTACTACAAGCAACTCTATGCCAATAAAATGGGCAACCTGGAAGAAATGGACAAATTCTTAAAAAAGCACAACCTTCCAAGACTGAACAAGGAAGAAATAGAAAATATAAACAGACCAATTACAAGCACTGAAATTGAGACTGTGATTAAAAATCTTCCAACAAAAAAAAGCCCAGGACCAGATGGCTTTCCAGGTGAATTCTATCAAACATTTAGATAGCTAATACCTATCCTTCTCAAACTCTTCCAAAATATAGCAGAGGGAGGAACATTCCCAAACTCATTCTACGAGGCCACCGTCACCCTGATACCAAAACCAGACAAAGACGTCACAAAGAAAGAAAACTACAGGCCAATAACACTGATGTACATAGATGCAAAAATTCTCAACAAAATGCTAGCAAACAGAATCCAACAGCACATTAATAGGATCATACACCATGATCAAGTGGGGTTTATTCCAGGAATGCAAGGATTCTTCAATATACACAAATCAATCAATGTGATAAACCATATTAACAAATTCAAGGATAAAAGCCATATATGATCAACTCAATAGATGCAGAGAAAGCTTTCGACAAAATTCAACACCCATTTATGATTTTAAAAAACCCTCCAGAAAGTAGGCATAGAGGGAACTTACCTCAACATAATAAAGGCCATATATGACAAACCCATAGACAACATCGTTCTCAAGGGTGAAAAACTGAAACCATTTCCTCTAAGATCAGGAACAAGACAAGGTTGTCAACTATCACCACTATTATTCAGCATAGTTTTGGAAATTTTAGACACAGCATTAAGAGAAGAAAAAGAAATAAAAAGAATCCAAATCAGAAAAGAAGTAAAGCTGTCACTGTTTGCAGATGACATGATATTATACATAGAGAATCCTAAAGATGCTACTAGAAAACTACTAGAGCTAATCAATGAATTTGGTAAAGTAGCAGGATACAAAATTAATGCACAGAAATCTCTTGCATTCCTATACACTAATGATGAAAAATCTGAAAGGGAAATTAAGGTAACACTCCCATTTACCATTGCAACAAAAAGAATAAAATACTTAGGAATAAATCTACCTAGGGAGACAAAAGACCTGTATGCGGAAAACTATAAGACACTGATGAAAGAAATTAAAATGATACAAACAGATGGAGAGATATACCATGTTCTTGTATTGGAAGAATCAATACTGTGAAAATGACTATACTACTCATAGCAATCTACAGATTCAGTGCAATCCCTATCAAACTACCATTGGCATTTTTCACAGTACTAGAACAAAATATTTCACAGTTTATACGGAAAAACAAAAGATGCTGAATAGCCAAAGCAATCTTGAGAAAGGAAAATAGAGCTTGAAGAATCAGGCTCCCTGATTTCAGACTATACTACAAAGCCACAGTAATCAAGACAGTATGGTACTGGACCAAACACAGAAATATAGCTCAATGAAGCAAGATAGAAAGCCCAGAGATAAACCCACGCACATATGGTCACCTTATTTTTGATAAAGGAGGCAAGAATATACAATGGAAAAAGACAGCCCCTTCAATAAGTGGTGCTGGGCAAACTGGACAGCTACATGTAAAAGAATGAAATTAGAACACTCCCTAACATCATACACAAAAATAAACTCAAAATGGATTAAAGACCTAAATGTAAGGCCTAACACTATAAAACTCTTAGAGGAAAACATAGGCAGAACACTCTATGACATAAATCACAGCAAGATCCTTTTTGACCCACCTCCTACAGAAATGGAAATAAAAACAAAAATAAACAAGTGGGACCTAATGAAACTTAATAGCTTTTGCATAGCAAAGGAAAATATAAAGAAGATGAAAAGACAACCCTTAGATGGGAGAAAATATTTGCAAATGAAGCAAGTGGCAAAGGATTAATCTCAAAATTTAGAAGCAGCTCATGCAGCTCAGTATCAAAAAAACAAACACCCCAATCCACAAATGGGAAGAAAACCTAAATAGACATTTCTGCAAAGAAGATATAAAGATTGCCAACAAACACATGAAAGGGTGCTCAACATCATTAATCATTAGAGAAATGCAAATCAAAACTACAATGAGGTATCACCTCACACCAGTCAGAATGGCCATCATCAAAAAATCTACAAACAATAAGTGCTGGAGGGGGTGTGGAGAAAAGGGAACCTTCTTGCACTGTTGGTGGGAATGTAAATTGATACAGCCACTATGGAGAACAGTATGCAGGTTCCTAAAAAATCTAAAAATAGAACTACCATACGACCCAGCAATCCCACTACTGGGCATATACCCTGAGAAAACCATAATTCAAAACAACTCATGTACCACAATGTTCATTGCAGCTCTATTTACAATAGTCAGGACATGGAAGAAACCTAAGTCTCCATCGACAGATGAATCGATAAAGAAGATGTGGCACATATATACAATGGAATATTACTCAGCTGTATAAAGAAATGAAATTGAGTTATTTGTAGTGAGGTGGACGGACCTAGATACTGTCATAGAGAGTGAAGTAAGTCAGAAAGAGAAAAACAAATACCATATGCTAACACATGTATATAGACTCTTAAAAAAAATGGTTCTGAAGAACCTAGGGGCAGGATAGGTATAAAGACGCAGACGTAGAGAATGGACTTGAGGACACAGGGAGGGGGAAGGGTAAGCTGGGATGAAGTGAGAGAGTGGCATGGACATAAATACACTACTAAATGTAAAATAGACAGCTAGTGGGAAGCAGCTGCATAGCAAGGGAGATCAGCTCTGTGCTTTGTGACAACCTAGAGGGGTGGGATAGGGAGGGTGGGAGGGAGACACAAGAGGGAGGAGATATGGGGATATATGTGTATGTATACCTGATTCACTTTGCTATATAAAGCAGAAACTAACACACCATTGTAAAGCAATTATACTCCAATAAAGATGTTAAAAAGAAAAAAAGAAAAAAAGAAATTCACCCAAGATCACACACACACACCCACACACACAAAAAAGACAAACCCTGGACATTTATATTATTGAATAGCTAAACTGTATTAATCTCCCGCCCAGTTTGACTTATTTTTCTCAATCTCTACAAAACTCTTCACATTTGTCACTAAAATACATTTCCCAATAAATTTACTGGACTAAATCTTGGTACCATGATGCTATAATATATCATATACAAACAAAACTGGGAAATATTAGGAGATGCTTTTTTCTTTTTGTGTAAATGGTAAAAGCTCAACCTTCTACAGCACTACATTTCATTTGTAAATGTCCAAATGATACCTCTTCTGTGTCAAAAACTCTATTAACACCACAAACTTCTCTGTAACTGCATCTCACGCTGGCACAGAACATTGTGTTGTTCTTACTCGGAGGATGTCAAGTTCAATTTATTTTTATGAAGAGAAATTGCTCATGGGAAAGGCAGAGGTTTTAAGGGAAATGGAATCATGACGCACATGAGTTATACATTTAGAATGCCAGTGAATGTTCTCTGGGACTCTTTGACAAATGTTCATGTCATCAGGATGTCAACCGCTCCAGCTGCTTTCCTGGATTCTTACAGAATTCCCAGAGCCAGAGTAAGTCCCATCTTTGTTTTCTAACTCTTCCCACTTCAAATGCTGGCTTCCGATAAGAAGCCTTCTTTGGCTGAGGCTATAATGTTATTAGAAATCAATTTAATGAGAACATCTTTGTATCTAACCTACCAAGCACATTATATGGAATTTAATTCATTTTCTTCATGAATCTTAGGACTCTCTTTATGAATTAAGTGCCTGAAAAATGTAGGGGTGAAGACAGCTCACAATGGGCTGGGTGTGTATTTTGCCTCCTGAATGAAATTCAAAGCAGTGACCCCTGTTTTAGAAGTCCAGGTTCTATTCTCTGTCTCGCTTGCTGCCAGCCCTCCCCTGCCCTCCCTGGGTGATACCCAGACTGCCTGGAGCATCCTCACCCTCAGGTCTTTCTTCTGTTTTCCACGTCCACAGTGCCCCCATGAATTCCAGGGAGCCCATCCTTCTGCTGCCAGCCAATCAGCCCACACCTCAGCCTTGCTCTTCTTAAACGTGTCAAATGTTTGATGATTGACTATTAGGTTTAGAAACACAGAGCTTCCTCATTTCTTAGACCACTTTTCTATCAAATACAAATTGAAAAAAGAGATTTTTCTTTATGAGATTTTTCCAATAAAAACAGAAAATGGGTTTGGCAATAGTTACTGTCTAGGTGGTAAGTGACTGAAGAGTGATTTCATTTTAGAAACATTAGCAGCTTTCTTATTTTAGTAAATAAGACACTTGCAGGGAAAATGTGTAAAGTAGGGCAAGATACATGATAAAATTTATATCTGTATTTAAAGTCCAGGAAAGGAATCAAAATGGAAAGCAAAGCAGTGTTTGGGGTTAAGCTATTTGTACTGTTTACCTCAAAAGGAAGTCAAGTGTGACTGCATCCTCTAAATCTGACTTTTCCAACAAATCTTGTGTTCTGTAGTTGGCGGTGCAGGCTGTGCATGCACCACTAGGTGACACCATTGCCCACAGCACACTCCTTACCCCTGCAGGATTTGCCTTCCTGAGGGGCAAAGAAAAATCCCAGTTACACACACTCCCCCACCCCTACCCTCACCCCCAACCCAGTGTCCTGCACTCAGCGTTAAAGATCACAAATGCCTCTTTGCCTTCTATTGTGTACTGCCTATATCAGAGGCTGTTAGCAGAGCTCAGAACCCTCCACAGTCTCCCCCAGGGCCTGGAAGGTGGGGAAAAGACAGGACCCCCCCTTATGCTAATGTGCATTAAGGCATCCCGCCTGCCAGCTAGATCAACCAGAATCCCAAAGAGAGGATCAGATTCAAGAGAGACCCTGGAAGGTTTTTCCAGAGAGAAGCAGGGCAGGTGGCTGTGCCAGGTTTGGGAAGGGTGGGAGCCGCGTGAGGGACTCATTAGCAGAAGGAGAAAAGGCCTGGGAAGGAGAGCCTCAGGGTCCAGGCCTGAGATGGAGTGGCCAGAGGCTGCTGTGTCGCAGATGCCAGCAGGCCATGGGGGCATGGACCACTGTCCCCATCTGTCAGGTGACACGCAGGCTACAGCATCTAAAGCAAAGAGTCCAGGCCTGATCCTCTACCTAACTGTGAACTCTATGCCTCATCCCAGTGGCATTTGTTTTTTGTAAAGTAGGGATACCACACGGAGTGAATCGGATTCCAGGCCCTGAGCAACAGGAGGGCAGGATCGAGCCCCTGGGAGGAGCTGTTATCCAGGAGAAGGTGAGTGAGGGGCAGACACCGCCCACCCGCTTCAGCCACAGGTGTAGGCAGGAGGCATACACCCCGATTACTTCCTCGATGGGTGCACTGCTGTGAGAGTTTCATCAGTCTTCAGGCAAATGTTAGCATCGGCAGCTTTTGAGAGCACCTCAGCAGCTGCTCAAACGTATGAAGGGCTGTCCTGCCTCCCAAATCCAGTGCGTTTGTAATGGGGAAGAACAAATCTGACTCCATATTGGATCCATCTTTTTTACTTTAACCTTTGTGTTCTATTGCTTTTGCTACAGGTTAATCACTAAAGGAAGGTTGCCTACAGTTTAAAGTGCACATAATGGCTCATCTCCAGGAACACTGCTTCCCATGCCTGAGAGTTAAGCTAAAACACCTTTGTTTATTTTAACTCACAGGAAACATCCTGACCAGGCCCACCTGTGAATGGCTGCAGGAAAGAAGAAATTAACACATCCTATCCGGAGTCTGGCAGAAACGAGGAAATATTTGCAACAACTTATAGCCTTTTAAAGTTTACCTCCTCACCTCCCCCTGTTTGTTCTAGAAAAGAAACCAGCACCCAAACCCAGGTGAGATGGTTCTTTGGGACATAAGTGCACCATCTTCTCGGCCTCCCAGCTTTCCAAATAAAGTCATTACTCGTTGCCCTAGCACCTCATCTGTCCATCTATTGGCCTGTCATGCTGTGAGCAGTACAAGCTTGGACTCCGTAACAGGGTTAGTCATTCCTGAGAGGCACTCCAATAGCTGAGGGTTGAAGGAGCAAGAGAAGGTGCTGGTGCAGCCAAGAGCCCCTCCAGGTCAGTTCTGGGACCCACAACCCGAGCACCCCAAGGGTGGCAGGGACTGGCAGGGGTCGGGGGGGGGTGGCTTGTCAACTTTCCCAGCTCAGAGCTGGGAACATTTGGGAACAAGACAGCTAGTACATCATGTTGGGGACAAGCCGCCCTACACCAGGACAATCCCCCTTTCAGACAGGGAAACAAGAGGGTTCTGTGAGGGACTTTCAACACGTTCCCCTGCAGGGACGCCAAACACGTTCTGCTTTTGGCAACCCCTGTAAGGAAAAGCCAACTGCATCCTTCAGTGACTTACAGATTTCAGGCACTTGCTCCCACCTTCCCAGTCCCCACGGCAGGCGTGTGCTCCGAAGACCGAAGGGGCCCCTGTACTATTATTTTAAGAACTAGGGCTTCCCTGGTGGCGCAGTGGTTGAGAGTCTGCCTGCCGATGCAGGGGACATGGGTTTGTGCCCTGGTCCGGGAAGATCTCACATGCCGCGGAGCGGCTGGGCCAGTGAGCCATGGCCGCTGAGCCTGCGCGTCCGGAGCCTGTGCTCCACAACGGGAGAGACCACAACAGTGAGAGGCCCGCGTACCGCAAAAAAAAAAAAAAGAACTAAAATTTCCCAGAACCCTGGAATGCTCTGAGAACTGTTACAAAAAGCTATTTTTGTCCTTTGAAGATTTGGCCAATATTTAACCTTCTCCCTGAGTCATCCAATTTCTTGCCTGTGGAAGTACTTCCCAGGTTCTGAAAGCTGCATTCCTGATGCAAACGTTTTCAGTTTGCCAGGACATGGGCTGACACTGCCGGGGTACGTGGGGCCCCGAGACTGTCAAGGATCACAGGCTTCTGCAGAAGCCCTGAAGGGGTGCAGGTGCAGGGTAATATCTCCTTTGGCTGTACTCTTCTCTCCACTCCTAGATTCACTGAGAAAGTCTACCATTGGTGTGGAAATGGTATCTTCATACCTCTAGGTCACAGCCAACTTGTACACGAAGACAAAAGAAAATGTATGTTTCCTTCATAGGACAGGGTAATCCTTTCTCTATTGCCTCATTCAAATTCACTTAACTGTAGGAATTTTTTCATTTGTGAGATTCATAATAAACGCACTCCAACAACCTCTTTTCTTCCCACTTAGTTTTAGAATTCAAGCACTGAGGGTGTGTGTCCCCCACCCGCTGGGCAGTCAGCGCTGTGTTCTTCCTGCCGACCATCCCCACGTGGGAGACTCACTGTGCAGAGGGGCTGTGTTGCGGCGAGGCCCAGGCCTGGGTGGGGTCTGAGCACCTCTCTGCAGCCACGTTAACTGTGAAAACTAAGTGTCCACCAGCAGTTTGGTAGGACAATGGGATAAGTGCGCAGAGAGGGGTCACCATCAGGCAGGCCATCCCCCAGTCGCCACCATCTATTGAGGGCTCCCTGTGGACCCAAAGACCGTCTAAACCCTATACATTTATTCTTTCCTT
Source organism: Lipotes vexillifer (assembly GCF_000442215.2). Classification (NCBI taxonomy): domain Eukaryota; kingdom Metazoa; phylum Chordata; class Mammalia; order Artiodactyla; family Lipotidae; genus Lipotes; species Lipotes vexillifer. Next base: position 990,873 of record NW_006786248.1, read on the forward strand.
ACTCCTCGTGCCCCTAGGGCAGGGTTTCTCAACCTTGACAGGATCAACCCTGGAAGGGATAATTCCTTGTTGTGGGGACCATCCTGGGCATTGGAGGAGGTTTGGCCGCATCCCTGGCCCCACTCACTAGATGCCCTTCCCAATTCAGGACACCGAAACTGCCTCCACACACCAGTAAATGCCTGCTGGGGGTCAACCAGGGGAGAACCACTGCCCCATGAGGCCACCAAGCAGGAAAGTGTTGGCAGGAAAGTGAAGCTCCTGGGAGGTGGGTCAGAGCAATGCTGTGAACTGGGAGGAATGTCCCCAAAGGTCCTTGGACACAGCAGCACAGGCTGGGAGACCCTGCAGGGTAACAAAGCGGGGAACAACATCTAAGGAGGAGAAGCCTGATTGCGCTGCAGGATGGGCGGGACAGGAAGCGTAGAGGCTGAGGGACAGAGTGAGGTATCTGTCTGCCAGTAGGGGACCCACTCAGGCTGCACCCATCCCTCAGCAAACAGCTCCATGTCGCATTCTGAACAAGTCCGTGTGATCCCACTGCAGAACACGGGCGGCATGTCACCTCCAGAGATGAGACAGAGGCACTCTCCCTTTGTGCTGGGTACCAGCAAAGCCCTTCTGTGCCCACCGTGGTTGACACCTGGCAAACAGCATCAGCAGATCAGAGCAGAGAGACAAGTGTGTCCAAGATCGTGAGAGCGCCCAACACTGCATCATAGGGGGAATGATGGAAAGAAGTAGACACATGCTTCTGAGAAGAGAAAATGCTTTTCAACAATGCGACAGAGCTTATGGGGTATCCCAGCCCCTGAAAAATAAAGGTGGGGGACAGGACAGCTGCCTTCACACATCTGAAGGGCTCTCATAGAAAAATCAAATGAGGATAAATGGTACCAGGATGCAAGTGTCAGGAGAGCTGTCAGTCTAGATGATTCTGAGACTCTCTGATTCCATCCAATCTCCCCAGGGAACCAAGGGGTCAGCCACTCCTGGAGAGTCATGGTAGGCTCTGAAGACCACATTTCAGAAGGAATTCTACAAGCTGGATCAGGCTCAGAAAAGAGCATCATCTTATTATAAGCAACATTGTCATGTTCAGTTACATTTTACCAAGTTAATAGAGTGAATTTTCTTCTTTCTCCCTTAAGAAGAACATCTATAATTTTATCAGATTATAAAGGTATACATATTCTCTTCAGGATATTTAGGAAATACAGATTGAGTAATCTCACCAAACAGAAATAACCATTTTTAATATTTTAATATTCTCCTATATTACATTCCAAGTTTTTTTTCTATACATACAGATTCCTAACTTCAAACCTAATACAAAGAATATTACAAACTCCTAATTAAATCTGTCCTTCCAAACATGATCTTCAAAGTTTTTTTCCAGCATTATGAATGGCATCATTAATTTTGAATCTTTCCTAATCCATTGAGCATAAAGATTAAATCAAAGCAGCTGTGATTGGGTTAATGGCCCCCCTTCAGATTCCCAACTTCACACTGATTTCACTATGTTAGGGAAGACCTCTCCTGCTATAGTACTTGCATGATTGCATTTTCTTCTCTCTTTCATAAAATAATAAGGGCAAAATGTAACAAAAGCTATTCAAATAATTGCTCAAACATTGCTATGATGGAGCTGCCAAAATTAGACATCTGGCCAGTGAGCAGTGTCCCAATGAGATCACTCAAAATGCTGGTCAGGGTTTCCCTGGTGGCGCAGTGGTTGAGAGTCCGCCTGACGATGCAGGGGACACGGGTTCGTGCCCCGGTCCGGGAAGATCCCACATGCCGCGGAGCAGCTGGGCCCGTGGGCCATGGCCGCTGAGCCTGCGTGTCCGGAGCCTGTGCTCCGCAACGGGAGAGGCCACAACAGTAAGAGGCCCGCGTACCGCAAAAAAAAAAAAAAAAATGCTGGTCAGTTGATGTATAAAGTGTTCAATCGGCAAGGAAAGAGGAAAGTACATGCCAGATATAGGAAATCCAAGGACTTGATTGTTTCTTCTCCTAATGAAGTATGTGTTGTATGCAAGGTTTTGGATCCCACTCTTTGCACATAACATATGCCAGCATTGCTGCCATGTCATTAAATTTTCTAAGAATGCAGATTGGAAATGGATGTATAATATCCATCTGATGAATTTCCTAATAAATTTACTTTTTCCTTTTAAGTAATGGTTATGGTAAGGACAATTTTTATCATAAATAAATGATCCTAAAATTAAAACCCTGTAGAGAAAACTTACATGTGCTTTGTTTTTGTAGGCAAATGCCTTGAAGTGAAATATGACTTTGAAGGGTAAGCGTGTGTATGATACTTGATCCATTTTGCCAAATTGCTCTCCAGAAATACAATCTTTCAATGAAGCACAGCCACATGAGCAGGATATAAAGCTACTGTTTTATCTTTACTACAACCCTTGCTAATACTGGCTATTATCTCATTTTTTCCCTTCAATCTTTGACAATAGGCAAAATGCTTATCTTTCTCATTTGCATATTTATATTTGAGGAGTAGAAATTTCTTTATATTTATTGGGAAATTGCATTTTACCTTTTGTGTGTTTTACTCATTTTCTATTCATCAATATTAAGAATATTCAGCATTTTCCTTGATTTCTATTGAAATTTTTTTGGATAATACTTACCTCCTTCCCTCCCCCCTCAAATTCTCTACCAATTGAGAAATCTGCTTTGCAGCCAGCAAAGGACCTGGTTTCTCATGGAGCTGGATTCTGTAGGTCTGGGGTGAATCCCAAGAATGTGCATTTCCAACCAGTGCCCAGCTGATGCTGGAGTGCCTGGTCAGGGGGCTGTGGCCACACACAGGTTAGAAGCACCCACCTAACCTGTACCAGCTCTTTGCTCCCTCTTCTCAGAGGTCTTTTAGCTAACCCTAGTGTTACCCAATCAGGTCCAGCTGCTGGCCATCCTCAAAAATCAATACTCAAGAGAAGCAATATTGGTAGAAAGGAAAGTTGCTTTTAATCAGAATGCCGGCAATCTGGGGAGATGGTAGACTCAATGTCCTCCAAAAACCACCTCCGAAGATTCTGCTGGGCCATGAAAGTTTTTAAAGGGAAAAAGGAAAGTAATCTCAGTTAATCATGGAGACAGGGGTCAGAGTCGTCGCCACCCCCCACTGTGTGCAGGCTTGTGTGCAGGCTTGTGGACTTTTTGTGATTTTTCTTTAGTTGCTATCTTGTTCATTTGTTCATGAGATTACTGAAAGGGAAGCTAGGTAAGAGATCTGGTCATCATTTAATTACTTATTCTTCACTTCTACTTCTTTGATCTATGGAAGGAACCAACAAGTTAGGCAAGGTATTGTGTGATCAAAAGATTTGCAAGGTGTGCTTGGGCTGGAGATGAGTAGAGTATGGGGGTGCCTGATTTAAGGTTAGTTAGAATATAGCTCTGTTAAAGTGACAAGAAAAGGGGCTTCCAGTTGAGGACGGTTTCCTGCAAGGAGCTCTTTCCTGCCAAAAGCTGCTTATACTGGGGGTAAACAGTGTATTTCCAAAGAGGACAGGGGTACAGACAGTTGTAAGGTAACAATTCTGTAAGTTCTGTACATTCTGAAAGTTCTTGCCCAGGTCTCCCTGCAGCTGGTTCCCCCAGCATCTCCTTCCACGACACCTCTCCCATGTAGCAGAGGCAGGGTGTGTGCCTCACCCATGCCCAGTCATATAAAAGAGTGTATGTAAAAGACAACCAAACCAAAGACCCTTCTAAAATATCATCCTTCACAAATCAAAACTACAATGAGGTACCACCTCACACGAATCAAAATGGCCATCATTAAAAAGTCTACAAATAACAAATGCTGGAGAGGGTGTGGAGAAAAGAGAACCCTCCTACACTGTCGGTGGGAATATAAATTGGTGCAGCCCCTATGGAAAAAGGTATGGAGGTTCCTTAAAAAACTAAAAATAAAGTTGCTCTATGATCCAGCAATCCCACTCCTGGGCATATACCCAGATAAAACTGTAATTCAAAAAATACAGGCACCCCTATGTTCATAGCAGCACTATTTACAATAGCCAAGACATGGCAAACAACCTAAATGTCCATCAACAGATGAATGGATAAAGCAGGTGTCGTACATATATACAATGGAATATTACTCAGGCATAGAAAGAATGAAATAATGCCATTTGCAGCAACATAGATGGACATAGAGATTATCATGCTAAGTGAAGTCAGAAAGAGAAAGACAAATACCTTACGATATCAATTATATGTGGAATCTAAAATTCCCTGGTGGTCCAGTGAGTAAGACTCCGCACATCCAATGCAGGGGGCCTGGGTTTGATCCCTGGTCCGGGAACTAGATCCCGCATGCATGATGCAACTAAAGATACCACATGCTGCAACTAAGACCCAGTGAGGCCAAAATAAATAAATTAATTAATTAATTAAATATGACACAAATGAATTTATCTACAAAACAGAAACAGACTCACAGACATAGAGAACAGACTTGTGGTTGCCAAGGGGGAGGCGGGTGGGAGAGGGATGGATTGGGAGTTTGGGATTAGCAGATGCAAACTATTATATATAGAATGGATAAACAACAAGGTCTACTGTATAGCACAGGGAACTATATTCAATATTCTGTGATAAACCATAATGGAAAAGAAATGAAAAGGAATATATATACATATATATAAATGAATCAATTTGCTGTTCGGCAGAAATTAACATAACATTGTAAATCAACTATACTTCAATAAAATAAATTTTTAAATAAAATAAAATATCATCCTTCAATAGCTGATAAAGCACCTTAAGGCTTCCTAAGGCTTCTTTCCTGCTCGTATGCACAGAACTGTTGTCACTGACGCTGCCCCTATAAGCTGAGACCAGGTCTTTGTTGGGACATTCTGAATTCAGTGTTACTTAGTGCAGTGGTGAGAGTCACCTCATCGCTTTCCAACCACGCCCTGCATTATGTTGAAGGATGCACAGCTTCTGAGCAAGGGTTCTGTGAGAGCAAAGGAAAGTGTCAGATTCTAAAAATATCTTTTGTTCTTTCCTCCTAGTGCATTAGGCGAGAGATCCTTAGCAAAAAATAAATGTCTCTCCAAACCAGCAGGAGCAATGAGTGTTAATGATGCTGATTCTTTTTGTCCTAAATAGAATGTTTTTTCAGGACTATCAAAGTTTTAAAGATATACAAGACCTGCAAATAAATAATGAGCTTTCTTTCAGGTTCAGTGTATCATTATTCAATAAGGAAAGCAAACCTATGTGGTCAAACAAGATCATGAAATATTTATTCTAATCATAAATTCTCACTTTTATTTGATCAGATAGAATGTTCAATATGTTCTGCCATTTATTAACAAAAAACAAAATTATACCCTAGGTGTGAGACCAAGGAAAATTTGGTCACGTTCTATAAAAAAAATAATGGATTTATTTTCTGGTGTTTTAAAAAACAACTCTTGTTAATTTTTTAATATAATTCTTGTTTATTTCTGAAGCCAAACACTGGAGTTAAATACATGCTTGCCTATACATTTATTGAAGGTATACCCTGGTTCCTCTTATGTTCCTCACCCATATATGTGAGTCTAGCTACATATAACATTTCATTATTACAAGTTAAGTGATGCTAAACAGCATCACTATCTTGTTTTTATAACTTAATAGAATAGATGATTGAATTATATTTAATCAACAGTTTTAATCTTGACTGCTATTGGAAGTCTATCTTCAAAGACAGGTTCCATAATTTATTTCTCAATGTTTTTTGTAACATTCCTCAAAATGCATGTTAACTCACTTATTTGTATGTAAAAATGAAGTCCATTTTTTTCTAAGAGAAAATGACTGTGATGTGACACATGGGTTGACCATTAGGTTAACCTGGCAGACATTTTCTTTAGGTTGAGTAATCCGAATCTACAGCTTCAAAGTTTTGAAAAAAATATACTTAAAGTTTGTGATAAGTGTTTTCTCAAAAAATATTGTATCAGCAAAGGTGTTTTGGAAATTGATGTTTCAATTTTCCCAACCCTTTATTAAGAAAATAAAAGTGAAAAATAAACAAACTAGGAGAGTCTCTGTAGGAGAAAATCTATGCTCCCATGGAGAACTGTGCACTGTCTACACACACTTCCAGCTCATCCAGTTCTTGCCTTTCCCTGCCATTGAGCTATTTTACATCTCTAGTTGTAGATAGCTGATCTCCATGAAAAATACCTCCTGCCTGCAGCCCTGTAAACCCACATCCTGTGGGGGGTCCAGCTGACCCCTCCCCACAGCCGAAGCGGCCAGTCTCATTTGCACATTCCTGTCAATATTCCTGGCCTATAATCTTGGATTCTCCTTTGAACTGATGGTAATATCTTACTAGTTCCCTCACTTATAATGAGTTGAAATAAAATCTTTAACATGGACTCATTTTATACATGTATGAGAATCATGATTTTACCTTTTTTTGAAAATTATCTTTCACTTTGCTAATCCCGATAAAGCCTTTTTCTCTCCCAGAAATTGAGAATGTAAATGACTTTGCTGACTCAATAACAAACCCCACAGCAAATATGCGGTTTCCAATTTTTACTTTTAACAAAATTGAATCAAGTAGTCAGCAGGTAGATTCATGAACATAATTTTTAATGGTGTATTATTATGGGATTTGGAGCATGTAACTCCAAAGACATCCAAAGAGTTGAATATCATGGCTGTAATAAAAATCAGCCCATCTACAGCTATAAAAAACTGTAAAAAGGAATAGAGTCAATGCTGAACTCTACCACAGTCTAGCATTAAGCAGTGCTCATCCACGGGTGCATGGACTAATTGGAAACGTATCCTCATTTATTTCATTGAGATGTATCTCCAGTACAACTTTCATAATTATTTAATAACATTTCCAGCGCATTTGTGTTTTCATCCATTTACATGCATGCTTTGTGACAGAGAAGTATGAGATAGAATAATCAGTAAAAGGCATTCAAGTAAAAAATAAATTATGTTAGGATAAAATTGTGTGAGGAAGTGAAAAAGAAATAAACAGAAGAAAAAAACATAATTTCCAGCTGTCAGAGGTTTTGTTCTTCTATATTTTTTAAGGATGACGGTGTATTTCATTTTACTAGAGGATTTAGATTTCATTGTATACATTTCAAAGAATGACATAATATATATATTTAAATGTCAATATTTGCAATATATCAGAAACTACGTTCTTTTCAAATATTTAAACTCAGGATAAAACATGTCAAAAGCCATTTTTACCGTGGGTAAAAATGTGTGCAGTTTTTCAGTGTACTTTTAGGAATTTGTGAGAAAAAGTTTGAAAACCATTACTGTAACTACGATGTTTAATTTTAGTTGGGGTGTCTTTTGACATACAGATGTTTAAATTCACCCTCCGTTCAAATCTTGTGATTCTCCTCGAGATTACTTTCACTGTCTTGAGGCTTAGCTAGTACTTCCTTGTTCACTTATATAGGCTAGGGTTTTTAATAGCTTCTGGGAGTGGCTTTTAGCAGAGCACTCCCCTAATATCTCTATAATCACTCTTTC